>NC_057802.1:326880930-327106029 GCF_018294505.1 Triticum aestivum | reverse complement strand
GGCCATGTGGCAGCGCCTGGGTGGCTGGAGGCGGCGGCGTGATCTGTCCGGCTCGGGCCGGACACGTCCGGTGGCGGCGGGGGAAAAATGCTAGGGTTTTGGACTGCGGGAATTTCGGGGGGTCTCACATATTTATAGGTAGAGGGAGCTAGGAGGCTCCAAATGGAGTGCGGTTTTCGCCCACACGATCGTGATCGAACGACCTAGAGCATGGAAGTGAGTTTGCTGGGTTTTGGGCTGTTTAGAGAGGGGTTTTCGCTGCACACACAAACGGACCTTGCGGTTGCCCGGTTAACCGTTGGAGTACCAAACGACCTCCAAATGGAACGAAACTTGACCGGTGGTCTCCCGGTAGTATAACAAGGCAACTTGAAAAGCCTCGGTCCATTCCGAGAATGTTTGACACCCGCTCACGAAAGAAAACAAGAGGGGTGTGCCGGAGGAGGTGGGAGCGCCGGATTGCAAAATGGACAACGGGGAAATGCTCGGATGCATGAGACGAACACGTATGCAAATGCAATGCACATAATGCCATGGTATGAGATGCATGACATGAACAAAATGCAAAACGAACACAAAACCCGACCACGAAGGGAATATCATAACACATAGCCGAAAATGGCAAGAGTTGGAGTTACAAATATGAAAAGTTACATCCGGGGTGTTACAACACTCCACCACTACGAGAGGATCTCGTCCCGAGATCTAGGACTGAAAGAACTCCGGATATTCGGAACGGAGATGGTCCTCGCGTTCCCAGGTGGCTTCTCGGTCGGAATGGTGCGACCACTTCACTTTCAGGAATTTGATTGACTTGTTGCGAGTCTTACGCTCAGTTTCTTCAAGAATAGCAACGGGGTGCTCATGATAAGACAGATCTTCTTGAAGGTCAATCTCTTCGAAGTTGATGGTGCGCTTAGGCGTCTTGAAGCACTTGCGGAGCTGTGACACGTGGAACACATCGTGCATGTTCGCGAAGTTGGAAGGAAGCTCAAGTTGATAGGCGAGGTCGCCTCTTTTGCCAATGATCTTGAAAGGACCCACGTATCTAGGGGCAAGCTTCCCTTTGATACCGAAGCGACGAGTGCCTTTCATTGGAGAGACGGGGAGGTAGACATGGTCTCTGATCTCGAAAGCCACATCACGGTGCTTACTATCATAGTAACTCTTCTGTCGCGATTGTGCGGCTTTGAGATTATCACGGATGACTTTACACATTTCTTCAGCTTCAGTGATTAAGTCATTGCCAAGAAGTTGGCGTTCACCAGTCTCTGACCAATTGAGAGGAGTACGGCACTTTCTGCCATAGAGAATCTCGAATGGGGCCTTGCCCGAACTTGCTTGGAAGCTGTTGTTGTAGGAGAATTCGGCATATGGAAGACAATCTTCCCATTTCATGCCAAAGGAAATGACACAAGCCCTGAGCATATCTTCAAGAATTTGATTGACTCACTCGACTTGGCCACTAGTTTGATGATGGAAAGCTATGCTGAAGCGAATGTTTGTGCCCATGGCCTTCTAGAAGGAGTCCCAGAACTTAGAGGTGAAGATGCTTCCACGATCTGAAGAAATCAATTATGGAATGCCGTGCAAGGAGACAATTCTGGAGGTGTATAGCTCTGCCAACTGAGCTGCCGTGATAGATTCTTTGATTGGAAGGAAATGAGCCACTTTAGAAAGCTTGTCGATGACAACGAAGATAACATCATTTCCACGCTTGGACTTTGGAAATCCAGTCACGAAGTCCATTTCGATATGATCAAACTTCCATTCTGGGATAGCAAGAGGTTGGAGGAGACCAGCTGGTCGTTGGTGTTCTGCTTTCACTCTTCGACAGACATCACATTCATTCACGAATTGAGCGATTTGTCGCTTCATTCAAGTCCACCAATACGACTGCTTGAGGTCATGGTACATCTTCGTACTTCCAGGATGAATGGAAAGAAGAGAATTGTGCGCCTCGTTCATTCTGACTTTCCTTAGATCACCTTTAGGAACCACAATCCGGTCCTCGAAGAATAAAGTGTCTCTGTCATCAATGCAATAGCACTTGTATTTGGAAAGACCCTTGTCGATACCACGTTTCACCTTCTTCACCATGGCATCAAGAAGTTGTGCCTCACGAATTTGATCTTCCAAAGTAGGATAGACTATGCGGTTGGCAAGAAAGCCTTGAGGAACAACTTGGAGATTCAGCTTGTGGAAAGCTTCACAAAGATCCGGTTGGAATGGCTTGAGAATTAAGCTGTTGCAATAAGCCTTCCTGCTTAAAGCATCTGCAATTACATTGGCTTTGCCTGGAGTATATTCAATACTCGGATTGTACTCTTGAATCATTTCGACCCATCGAGTCTGCCTGAGGTTGAGGTTGGGCTGAGTGAAGATGTACTTGAGACTCTTGTGATCGGTGAATATGTCCACTTTTCTTCCCAACAAGAGATGTCTCCACGTTATTAATGCATGGACAACTGCCGCCAACTCAAGATCGTGAGTGGGGTAGTTCTTCTCATTGGGCTTCAACTGACGAGAGGTATAGGCCACAACTTTCTTCTCTTGCATTAACACAGCACCGAGACCTTGAAGAGAAGCATCACAGAAGACTTCAAATGGCTTGGATTCATCAGGAGGAGTTAAGACAGGAGCTGTGACTAGTTTCTCTTTGAGAGTGTTGAAAGCAACATCACACTCAGGAGACCAGACATACTTCACATGCTTCTGGAGGAGGTTGGAAAGAGGCTTTGCAATCTTAGAGAAATTCTCAACGAATCTTCGGCAATAGCTTGCAAGACCAAGAAAACTGCGGAGCTGCTTGACATTCTGAGGAGGTTCCCAATTCACAATTGCGAACACCTTCTCGGGATTAACAGCGATGCCCTTGGCAGAGATGATGTGACCAAGGTAAAGAACTTCATCGAGCCAAAACTCACATTTGGAAAACTTCGCAAAAAATTGATACTCTCTGAGCTTGTCGAGCACCAATCGCAAATGTTTGGCATGATCCTTCTTATTCTTGGAGAAGACAATATATCATCGAGATACACCAGGACGAATTCATTGGTATAGGGGTTGAAGATGAAATTCATCATCCGAGAGAATGTTGGAGGAGCATTGACAAGACCAAAAGACATGAAAGTATATTCATAAGAACCAAAACTTGTTCTGAATGCTGTCTTGGGAATATCTTCTTCACAAATGCGAATCTGATGATAACCCATACGAAGGTCAAGCTTGGAGAATACTTTAGCACCTTTGAGTTGCTCGAATAGCTCATTGATGTTGGGAAGTGGATACTTGTTCTTGATAGTCTTCTTGTTCAATGGACGGTAGTCGACACAAAGTCGGTCCGTGCCATCCTTCTTTTGGACAAAAAGAACACCACAACCCCATGGAGATGAACTCGGTCTGATCAAACCCAGACGCTCTTGTTCATCGAGCTGTTTCTTCAATTCCTTCAGCTCCTTGGGTCCAAGCTTGTATGGACGCTTGCAAACGGGTTCCATGCCAGGCTCTAGATCGATAACGAACTCAACTCGCCGGTGGGGAGGCATACCCGGAAGCTCTTCTGGAAAGACATCTTGATACTCACAAACGACTGGAATCTGAGAGATGGCATTCAATTCGCCCTTCTCATTGAGAGAAAATAACCGAATGGTTTCATCACGAGCGACATAAATGATAACATCCTCGGAAGAGTGTGTCAATTGAATTTCCCTGGCAGCACAATCAAGTTGAGCCTTGTGCTTAGAAAGCCAGTCCATCCCGAGAATTAGATCAATATCCGAGTCACCAAGAACAACTAGAGAAGACAGAAATTTATAGTTTCCCATCTTGATGGAAACATCCGGGACACAATTATTAGATGTCATTTGCTTGCCCGGAGACACAACCTTCAACGGGATAGGAATCTTTTCCGTCACAAACTCATGCTTGGCAACAAAAGGTCTTGAAATGAAAGAAAGAGATGCACCAGTATCAAAAAGAACTTTTGCAGGAATATCATTAGCTGAGAGATTACCCATTATCACATCAGTCGATTCCTCCGCTTGAGCTGCATTCATCATGTTCACCTTTGCAGACTTTGGATTATGCTTGACCACTGCATTGCTGGAAGATCTGACAGGAGGAGGAGGCGGAAGACGCCTTTGGTTGAAGCACTTGTTAGCATAGTGACCTTTCTGCTCACACTTGTTGCAAGTCACCTCTGAGAGTGGACGGTGATAAGGAGCATTGGACTTTGGAGCTTGATTCTGAGACTTGTTCTGATAGCCAGAATTGGAAGAGTGGGAAGCTCCATGGCCACCTTTGTTCTTCTGCTGGTAAGGCTGACGAAACGGAGGAGGAGGAGGCAACCAGAACTTCTGTTGCTTAGCAGCCACAAGTGAGGAAGAAGAAGACTGAACTGCGTCCCTGACTCTCTTCTTAGAAGCCTCACACTTGAGCTGAGCAGCCTCTTGCTTCAGTGCCATACTATAGAATTGATCAAACTAAGTAGGCTCAACAAGAACGAGAGCTAACTGCAGATCCTCTCTAAGGCCACCTCTAAAGTGATAGATCATCCTTTTTTCATCAGGAACGTCTTGTTTAGCAAAGCGAGCAAGTTTCTGAAACTGGATGTTGAATTGATACATAGACATGTTGCCTTGCTTGAGATTGCGGAACTCCTCACGCTTGCTCTCAACAACACTTTGTGGAATGTGGTGCGCTTTGAAGTCCTGACGGAAGTCAGTCCAAGTGATCACACGACCTCCTCTGGAATCTTTGTATTGTTGATACCAATCAGCAGCTTGGTCCTTGAGATGAAAGGAAGCGAACTTGACATAGTCCTCAGGCCTGACATTGCTACATTCAAAATGCTTGTTGATGTCCACGAGCCAATCATCGGCATCCGTGGCCTCGGCACAGTAGCTGAAAGACTTGGGCTGATTTGCGAGAAACTGGTTGAGGGTAGCAAAGTGAGACTGATTGTTGCCTTGACCTTGATTTCCTTGATTGCCTTGCCCTTGGGTGCGTTCTTGCAAGAGTTGCAGAATCATCTGAGCATTGGCGTTGGTGGCTGCCATGATAGCTTGCCATGCCTCCGGAGGCGGAGGTGGTGGCGGAGGGTTCACCTGACTCCCTTCATTGCGATCCGGATTCTGACGCGTTGGCGGAGCCATCCTGAAGAGGGTGACATCCGTTAGCATCTTGATAGACAAATAGTCAAGTTGAATCAACGAATAGAAATTTGCAACATATAGTCTTCACAATAAACATTCGAACGAGGATGAACGAATGAATTCCATAGTAAATCATCACACTTCCATAAGTTGAGAAGCCACTTAGAAAAAGATATGGAATCAACATATGACTTCGAAGCAACTCGAATACCACAATTCAAAACAAAACAAAGTATTGGCTTGAAGAATAAGCCGGAACAAACATATGATAGAGGTTTCGTCCGAAGTTTTCGTGGTGGGGCCCACACGGGCTCGATCGTACAGCACCATCATGTACAAGGCTGTGCACATGATATACGAAGCGTCCCCGAGTCGGCATAGACAAGGACTCTTTAAGACACTACGAGACCACTTAAAACCAACCGTGGAAAGGCGGACCACTAGACGTCGAACCCCAATCTCATATCATGCGTCTGTCGGAAAGATATCCTAAGAGCTACTTGAATTCCCACTTATAAACTCCCGAAACTTTCTGGTTATGCAATCTGGTGTTGGGGATACAGGGGACACAAAATATATCACCCGAACTAGCAATCCCTAGATCCAGCTGTATCCATCCGTCAACACATAACCAAGAAACCTTTGGAAATCGTGTACCTCAACCTTCGAAAAACATCCGTTATACGAGTTATGGCAATACTCCCGAACTCCCGCCCCAGTACTGGGTGGCGTCGAGGTGATCTCACCAACGACTGCATAAAAGAGATTTCGATGTCGGCGAAACTCAGGTATTCCAAAACTGCAACGATAAAATTGTGACGACAACACCTCGGAGCTCAACTCCCCGGGACACTGCCACAACCCCTAAATGTCAGGAGGCACCAAGTACAATGTTCTCGTCACAAAACCATTGGAACGATTCTAAGATACCCGCGTGATCCTAAAAAAATTTTTTTAGTGAAATTTGAGGAGAGAAGAGTCAAAACTTCTACATCAGGAGACCTCACCAGAGCGACGAAGGGACTGAGGAGTAAAAAGAATCCTACTCTCCGATATATATAATCCTAAGACTCAAAACTTTTTTGCTCTAGACTCAACAACGCCAGCGATTCGATCAAGCAGGGGGCTCCTAAGTCGGGGATGGCTATGATTCCCAACTTGTAACACCCACGATGCGGCTATATCTCCCATGTGTCGAGGCACGACTTAGAGGCATAACCGCATTGTGGTTTTGTCGCAAGAAGGGTCATCTTCACACAATCCCATGTAATGAACAAGAATGGGATAAAGAGTTGGCTTACAATCGCCACTTCACACAATACATAAATATAATTCATACATCATCCAAAATACACATATAGACCGGCTACGGTCAAGATCCAAATGAAAATAAGATAACCCCAAATGCTAGATCCCCGATCGTCCCAACTGGGCTCCACTACTGATCATCAGGAAAAGACACATAGTAACGACCACGTTCCTCATCGAACTCCCACTTGAGGTCGATCTCATCAACTGCACTGGCATCGTCGGCACCTGCAACTGTTTTGGTAGAATCTATGAGTCACGAGGACTCAGCAATCTCACACCCGCGAGATCAAGACTATTTAAGCTTATAGGAAAGGATGGTGTAATGAGGTGGAGCTGCAGCAGGCAACAAGCATATATGGTGGCTAGCATACGCAAATGAGAGCGAGAAGAGAGAAACAGCGGAACGGTCGTCAACTAGTAATGACCAAGAAGTGATCCTGAACTCCTACTTACGTCATTCATATCTCAAACCGTGTTCGCTTCTCGGGCTCCGCCGAGAAGAGACCATCACGGCTACACACACGGTTGATGCATTTTAATTAAGTCAAGTGTCAAATTCTCTACAACCGGGCATTAACAAATTCCCATCTGCCTCATAACCGCGGGCACGGCTTTCGAAAGATAATACCCTGCAGGGGTGTCCCAACTTAGCCCATCATAAGCTCTCACGGTCAACGAAGGATAAACCTTCTCCCGGAAAAACCCGATCAGTCTCGGAATCCCGGTGTACAAGACATTTCGACAATGGTAAAACACCAGCAAAGCCGCCCGAATGTGCCGACAAATCCCGATAGGAGCTGCACATATCTTGTTCTCAGGGCACACTGGATGAACACTACGTATAGCTAAAACCAATCCTCGAGTTTCCCCAAGGTGGCGCTGCAAGTGGCTCTAGTTTGGACCAGCACTCAGAGGAACACTGGCCCGGGGGTTTAAATAAAGATGACCCTCGGGCTCGTGAAAACCCGGGGGAAAAGGCTTAGGTGGCAAATGGTAAAACCAAAGTTGGGCCTTGCTGGAGGAGTTTTATTCAAGGCGAACTGTCAAGGGGGTCCCATAAATCACCCGACCGCGTAAGGAACGCAAACTCAAGGAACATAATACCGGTATGACGGAAACTAGGGGCGGCAAGAGTGGAACAAAACACCAGGCATAAGGCCGAGCCTTCCACCCTTTACCAAAATATATAGATGCATTAATTAAATAAGAGATATTGTGATATCCCAACATATCCATGTCCCAACATGGAACCAACTTCAACTTCACCTGCAACTAGCAACGCTATAAGAAGGGCTGAGCAAAAGCGGTAACTTAGCCAAACAATGGTTTGCTAGGAAAGGATGGTTAGAGGCTGACATGGCAATATGGTAGGCATGATATAGCAAGTGGTAGGTAGCGCAGCATGGCAATAGAACGAACAACTAGCAAAGCAAAGATAGAAGTGATTTTGAGGGTATGGTCATCTTGCCTGCAAGGTTCTCAGAGTTGTCGAAAGCTTGATCCTCGTAAGCGTACTCAACAGGTTCCTCGTTCACGAACTTGTCTCCCGGCTCTACCCAAGACAAGAACACAAGCAATGGAACCACAATCAATCACGAGAAAAGCACAAACAACATGATGCAAAAACATGAATGATATGCAAGATATGATATGCGATGCATAAGCGTGCTCCGGAAGGAAAATGATGAACAATGCAGTAACTTGGCAAACCAAGCATGCCACTGGAAAGATGAGATGATTTCGGTCAAAATCAATATAAAGATCACCGGAAACGGATGCACGGTTTGCAAATGGCAAGCAAAACAAGAATGACACGAATCTGCGATAAATAGCATGATAGCACTTAGAATGCAACAACTAACAATGCTACCGCACTCCAACATAGCAACAAATCATATGGCAGTAATCTACAGGAGATGCTTGACAAAAGATGAACACTGAGCTACGGCTAGATCACACCACAGCAGGTTCAAACAAGCATGGCAAAAGTGAAAAAGATTACAGGTTCACAGACTTACTGAAATTACTGGACAGGGCTGAAACAGCATCAGATAGCAATGTTCAGAGCACGAAATCAACATGGTATAGGAACTTAACATGGCAAAAAAGGCATGGCAGTATTCTACTAAATTCATATGACAAAAGTCCCTTACTGAACATAAGTCAAAAAGGGCCAGAAAATATGATGGCAACCATGTAAACATAGAAAGTTTCGTTAACAAGTTTCAGACTTAGCAGAAAACAGAGCATGGCAGAAACAATAATATGAAGGCATCTTGGTGAGCTTGATGCACTCATCACAAGGCAATGCATGAAAAAACAAGCATACCTACAGCAAGATGGCCTGGGGCCACGTGGCAGCGCCTGGGTGGCTGGAGGCGGCGGCGCGATCTGTTCGGCTCGGGCCGGACACGTCCGGCGGCGGCGTGGCAAAAATGCTAGGGTTTTGGACTGCGGGAATTTCGGGGGGTCTCACATATTTATAGGTAGAGGGAGCTAGGAGGCTCCAAATGGAGTGAGGTTTTCGCCCACACGATCGTGATCGAACGACCTAGAGCATGGAAGTGAGTTTGCTGGGTTTTGGGCTGTTTAGAGAGGGGTTTTTGCTGCACACACAAACGGACCTTGCGGTTGCCCGGTTAACCGTTGGAGTACCAAACGACCTCCAAATGGAACTAAACTTGACCGGTGGTCTCCCGGTAGTATAACAAGGCCACTTGACAAGCCTCATTCCATTCCGAGAATGTTTGACACCCGCTCACGAAAGAAAACAAGAGGGGTGCGCCGGAGGAGGTGGGAGCGCCGGATTGCAAAACGGACAACGGGGAAAATGCTCGGATGCATGAGACGAACACGTATGCAAATGCAATGCACATGATGCCATGGTATGAGATGCATGACATGAACAAAATGCAAAACAAACACAAAACCCGACCACGAAGGGAATATCATAACACATAGCCGAAAATGGCAAGAGTTGGAGTTACAAATATGAAAAGTTACATCCGGGTGTTACACCCCCCTTGGGAAAGATCCAACATTGGATCAAAATCCTCATCACTAGGGAGGGAGAGAGATCTTAACGTTGAAGATATCGCTCACGTTGTACTTGTCTCGTGGGATGTCGATCTTATGGCGTTGTTGTTGTTGTTGTTGTTGTTGTTGTTGTTGTTGTTGTTGTTGTTGTTGTTGTAGCGTTCGAGCACCTTGAAGGGTCCATCGGCTTGAGGTAGAAGCTTGGACTTGCGTTCGTTGGGGAAGCGGTCCTTGCGAAGGTGTAGCCACACAAGATCTCTAATGTGGAATACCATGGGTTTCTTATTGATGTTGAGCTTGGTCGCGAGTCGTTGTACTTGGTGCTCGATGGTGAGCCTTGTATCGTCATGCATCTTCTTGAGGTAGCTCACTCATGCACTTGCGTCCATGTTGATGCGCTCTTGTAGTGGTAGGGGTAGAATGTCTAATGGGGACAACGGGTTGAAGCCATAGACGACCTCGAAGGGGGACTTGCCGGTAGTAGAGTGTCTTGCGCGATTGTAGGCATACTCGGCGATGGGTAGACACTCCTCCCACTCCTTGACGTTCTTCTTGATCAAAACGCGTAGGAGAGTAGATAGCGTCTGGTTAGTGACCTTCGTTTGGCCGTCGGTTTGAGGATGGTATGCCGAAGAGAACAAGAGCTTGATTCCGAGCTTGGTGCATAGCGTCTTCCAAAAGTAGCTTAGGAACTTGATGTCGCGGTCTGAGACAATCGTCTTTGGCACTCCATGTAGACGCAATATTTCCCTACAAAAGATATTTGCAACATGTGAAGCATCATCTATCTTGTTGCAAAGTATGAAATGTGCCATTTTAGAGAATCGGTCCACAACAACAAACAGAGAATCCTTTGCATTTTGAGTTCTAGGCAAACCAAGCACAAAGTCCATACTAATATCTTCCCATGGGTGATATGGAATAGGAAGTGGAATATAGAGACCATGGGATTGAGCTTTAGACTTAGCTTTGCGTAGAGCATCGGTTGGTGAAGCGTGAGACGTTGCGGAACATCTTTGGACAAAAGTAGTTCTTTGAGAGCGTAGCAAAGGTCTTGTCGCATCCAAATTGACCCATAAGTCCTCCTCCATAAGCTTCTTGCAAAAGTAACAAACGAAGAGAAGACTCGGGGATACATAGCTTGTTAGCTCTCATAAGATAATCATCCTTGATGTAATATCCTTCCCAAGATGTATGCGTCAAACACTTGGCATAAGGAATAGCAAAAGTAGGATCGTGCGCATACAAGTCTTAATGTGCTCAAAGCCAATAACATTCAATTCAAGTTGGGTAACAAGCATGCATCTACCGGAAAGCACATCCACCACAACATTCTCTTTGCCTTTGATATACTTGATGACATAAGGAAAAGACTCAATGAATTCACTGCACTTTTCATGATGCTTGTTCAACTTAGTTTGGCCCTTAAGATACTTAAGTGTTTCATGATCCGTGTGAATAATGAACTCATGAGGTCGGAGATAATGCTCCCAAACATGCAAGACTCACACTAAAGCATATAGCTCTTTGTCATAGATGGGGTAGTTAAGTTGCGCTCTGGATAGTTTTTCACTAAAGTAAGCTATGGGGCACTTCTCTTGCATTAACACACCTCCTATGTCGTACCCACTTGCATCACAATGTATCTCAAATGGTTTATCAAAGTTGGGTAATGCAAGCAAAGGGGCATGCGTAAGAAAATTCTTAAGCTCATTAAATGCGGTATCTTGAGATGGTCCCCAAACAAATAGTTCATTTTTCTTACTCAAGGCATGCAAAGGTAAAGCAATGGTGCTAAAATACTTCATAAATCTATGATAGAAACTAGCTAAGCTAAGAAAACTATGCACTTCTTGCAAGTTTATTCGTTGGGGCCAAGTTTTAATAGCTTCAATCTTAGATTCATTTACATGAACACCCTTAGAAGACACAACGAAACCTAAGAAAACAAGCTAATCAACACCAAAAAGGCATTTGTCCATATTAGCATAAAGGCACTCTTTTCTAAGAGTTTGCAAAATGGTTCTAAAATGGGTGACATGATCTTTGAGAGATTTGCTAAATACAAGAATATCTTCAAAATAGACCACAACAAATACGCCAATGTAGGGGCGGAGAACAAAATGCATCACACCCATAAAGGTGTCGAGTGCTTCGGATAAGGCCATAGGCATGACCAACCATTCATACAAGCCAAACTTGGTTTTGAAAGCGGTTTTCCATTCATCACCCTCTTGGATGTGAATTTGGTAATAGCCACTCTTAAGATCAATCTTAGAGAAAATGGTGGCGCCGCTAAGCTCATCTAGCATATCATCAAGGCGTGGAATGGGGTAGTGATAACCCACAAGTATATGGGATCAATTGTAGCCTCTTTCGATAAGTAAGAGTGTCAAACCCAACGAGGAGCTAAAGGTAGAACAAATATTCCCTCAAGTTCTATCGACCACCGATACAACTCTACGCACACTTGACGTTCGCTTTACCGGAAACAAGTATGAAACTAGAAGTACTTTGTAGGTGTGAGAGGATAGGTTTGCAAGATAATAAAGAGCACGTAAATAAAATCTAGGGGTTGTTTATATAAATACACAACTAAGTTAGTCTTAGTAGAGAGCTTTTGTCAACAAGAAAGTTATTTGTCCCTAGGCAATCGATAACAAGTACCGGTAATCATTCTTGCTATTTTATATGAGGGAGAGGCATGAGCTAACATACTTTCTCTACTTGGATCATATGCACTTATGATTGGACCCCTAGAAAGCATCCGCAACTACTAAAGATCATTAAGGTCGTGAAACCCAACCATAGCATTAAGTATCAAGTCCTCTTTACTCCCATACGTCATACCCCTCTTACTCGGGTTTAAGCTTATGTCACTCTCGCAACCCACCATAAGTGAACCATGACCATATTGCAACACCCTACAGCGGGGGCCCCTCACATTTGCGCAAGAACGGAGGGCACCGTAGGACAGCACCATAAATAAAATATACAATCATACCAACCAAGATCACGATTAACCCACAGGACAAAACGGATCTACTCAAACATCATAGGGTAACCATAGATCATTGGGAAATAATATATGGAGTTGAGCACCATGTTTAAGTAGAGATTACAACGCCGGGGGGGGAAGAGGTGTTACACGGCTTCATAGAGGGGGAGAGAGTTGGTGTTGACGGTAGCAAGATTGTTGATGTAGATCGCCGTCCCGATCCTAGCCCCCGGTGGCACTCCGGCGCCACCGGAAGCGAGGGAGAGAGAGCCCCCCTCCTCCTTCTTCTTCTTCTTCCTTGGCCTCCTCCCTAGATGGGATGAGAGTTTCCCCTCTGGTCCTTGGTCTCCATGGCGCCGGAGGGGCGTGAGCCCCTACGAGATTGGATCTCCCTCTCTGTTCTCTTCTGTTTCGCGTTCCCATATCTGGCCGAAAACCGTTTCTTATATTCCCGGAGATCCGTAACTCCGATTGCGCTGAGATTTTAACACGATTTTTTCCGGATATAAGCTTCCTTGCGCCCGAAGTAGAGCCCCAATCGACGTTCGAGGAGGACACAACCCACCACCACGCGCCAGGGGCCTCTGGCGCGCCCTGGTGTCTTGTGGGCCTCCATTTGCGGTGATTCCAACTCCCAAAAATCACATATATTCCCAAATAATTCTCCATGAAAATTTATTGCATTTAGACTTCATCTGATATGGATTTTCTACGATACAAAAACATGCAGAAAACAGGAACTGGCACTGGGCACTGGATCAATAAGTTAGTCCAATAAATCATATAAAAAGTTGCCAAAAACATGTGAAAGTTGAATAATATTGGCATGAAACAATCAAAAATTATAGATACGATGGAGACGTATCAGCATCCCCAAGCTTAATTCCCACTGGTCCCCGAGTAGGTAAATGATAAAAAAAAGATAATTTTTTATGTGGAATGCTACCTAGCATAAGCTTGATCATATGTCTTGTCATGGCATGAATATTAAGACATAAGTGATTCAAAGCAATAGTCTATAATTTGACATAAAGACATAAATACTCAGGCATCCCAACAAACAACCATGTCTTTCAAAATATCAACGCTAAAGAAAGTTATCCCTACAAAAATCATATAGTCTTGTCATGCTCTGTCTTCTTAACACAAAGTATTTATCATGCACAACCCCGATGACAAGCCGAGCAATTGGTTCATACTTGTTAGCGTGCTTCAGCTTTTTCAACTCTCACGCAATACATGAGCGCAAGCCATGGATATAGCACCAGGGGTGGAATAGAGTATGATGATAGGGGTAAATATAAAGAAGACAAAAAGGTAAGAAAGTCTCACATCGACGCGGCTAACCAACGGGCTATGGAGATGCCCATCAATTGATATCAACGTGAGCAGTAGGGATTGCCATGCAACAGATGCACTAAGAGCTATAAGTGTATGAAAGCTCAATATGAAACTAAGTGGGTGTGCATCTAATCCTATAATGAAAAATTCCCACTAGTATATGAAAGTGACTAAATAGGAGACTCTCTATATGGAAAACATGGTGCTACTTTGAAGCACAAGTGTGGTAAAGGATACTAACAATGCGCCTTCTCTCTTTGTTTATTTATTTTTTCTTTTTTTCTTTCTTTTTTTTCTTTTTTTTCCTTTTTTTCTTTTCCTTTTTCTCTCAATGTCCGGAGTCTCATCCCGACTTGTGGGGGAATCATAGTCGCCATCATCCTTTCCTCACTGGGCACTGCTCTAAAAATGAATAACGATGATCATCACACTTCTATTTATTTATAACTCAAAAGAAATAAAAATTATAACTCGATACCTATGACAAAATATGACTCTATATGAATGCCTCTGGCAATGTACCAGGATGTGCAATGATCTAGCATAACATGTATGAAAAATTATTAATGGTGGCTGGGCCACAACTACTATGTCAGCTATATGATCATGCAAAGCAATATGACAATGTATGCTCAAGTCATCAAACGAAAGCGGTGGAAGTTGCATGGCAATATATCTCGGAATGGCCATGGAAAAGCCATAATAGGTAGGTATGGTGGCTGTTTTGAGGAAGATATAATAAGGCTTATGTGTGATAGAGCGTATCATATCACGGGGTTTGGATGCACCGGCGAAGTTTGCACCACGTCTCGAGGTGAGAAAGGGCAATGCACGATACCGTAGAGGCTAGCAAATTGCGAAAAGGCAAGAGTGCGTATAATCCATGGACTCACATTAGTCATAAAGAACTCATATACTTATTGCAAAAGTTTATTAGCCCTCGAAGCAAAGTATTACTACGCATGCCCCTAGGGGGATAGATTGGTAGGAGAAGACCATCGCTCGTCCCCGACCGCCACTCATAAGGAAGACAATCAATAATAAATCATGCTGCAACTTCATAGCATAACGAGAGACTGTACGTGCATGCTTCGGGAATCACAAACCTTAACACCAATATTCCTACTAAACACAACCATTTACTAGTACCTCCCACATATTATCATCTCTATATCGCAAAACTATTGCAAGGAATCAAACATATCAAATTCAGTGATCCATAAGTTTTATGTAGGACTCTATGACTAACCATGCAATTGACCAATTCCTGTTGACTCTCTAAATATAGATATAAGTAAAGCATGAGAGTTTAATTCTTCCTACAAAATACCATGCTCTAAAAAATATAAGTAAAGCAAAAAAGCATTCTTCAAATAACGGTTTCTATGTGAAGAGAAACAGGCAATCCAAACTTCAAATGATATAAGTGATGCACATGAAGCATTCTATAAAGCCACACTCAAAATATATAAGTGAAGTGCAATGAGCATTCTATAAATCAACCATGGAATATCTCATACCAGCATGGTGCATAAAACAAAAGTGAAAACTAAATGCAAAAGACGCTCCAAGATTTGCACATATCACATGAACGAAACGAATCTGAAAACATATCGATACTTGTTGAAGAAAGATGGGATGCCTTCCGGGGCATCCCCAAGCTTAGACGCTTGAGTCTCCTTGAATATTTACTTGGGGTGCCTTGGGCATCCCCAAGTTTGAGCTCTTGCCTCTCCTCCTTCTCCTCACATCAAGACCTCCTCGATCTTCGAACACTTCATCCACACAAAACTCAACAGAAAACTCAGTAAGATCCATTGTATAATAAAGCAAATCACTACTCTAAGTACTGTTGCAACCAATTCATATTTTGTTTTTTCATTGTAGCTACTTTAATATAACTTTGCCATGGCTTATACCACCGATAGAATCGATAGTTTCATCAAAACAAGCAACATAATGCCTCAAAAACAGAATCTGTCTTAACCAGGACAGTCTGTAGTAATCTGAACACTACCATACTTCCGTAGCTCCAAAAATTCTGAAAAAATTAGGACAACATAAACAATTTTTATAGCAAGACTGTGCAACAGTTTCAGAAACGTTTGACTTTCCAGTTAAAAATGAATATTCACGCGCTACAGCCAAAGTTTCTGTTTCCGCACCACACATACCAACAAGCAATCTAATCATCCTAAAGGCAAATCTTGGCACATTATTTTTATAATACAATGGATTTGTACAAGGGGATAATTATTTTTACGAGAACTTTCATGAAAAATTCTACATTGTTTTCATGAGCATGAACACAAGTGTTCAAGGTCGACCCTCACTTCTCCAATGCATAACTTCCAATCGCTTCTCTTTTGTGAAAAAGTTTTTTTGAGTTCCCCTCTATATTTTTTTGTTTTTAAACTTTATAAAAGCACTCAACAGAAATAAATGACTCTCTAAAACTTCCGGGTTGTCTCCCTTGCAGCGCTTTCTTTAAAGCCATTAAGCTAGGCATAAAGTGCTCAAGTAATGAATCCACCCGGATCCCAAGGTATATCAAAGCCAATTTTAATTAACAATGATTGGCATTTAGTAGTGAGCACAAAGCAACATATATCAAGCAATGACGAAGTCTAACTCTCTTCCTATGCATCGGCATGTCATACAAGAACAATTCGTGCACACCAAGTAAAGGCCAATACATAGCATACATAGTTTCTTGCATTTTTTTAGTGTTGGAAACATAAAGAGGCGGAGATGTGGTTCCTCTCTCATAATAATTGCAAGTAGGAGCAGCAAGCACATGCATATTATATTCATCAAAATCAGCATGTGAAATAGTAAAAGGCAACCCATCAATATAATCCTTAACAAGGGCAAACTTCTCCGATATAGTGTAGTTGGGAGAATTCAAAAAGATAATAGGACTATCATGTGTGGGTGCAATAGCAACAATTTCATTCTTAACATAAGGAACCATAGCAAGTTCATCTCCATAATCATAATTCATATTGGCATCTTGGCCACAAGCATAACAAGCATCAAGTTCATCAAAAAGGGATATTTCAAATGAATCAACGGGATCATAGCAATTATCATATCATTCATCCTTCGGTAAGCATTGTGACGCCCCAGATTCAATTGTACACTAATCATACACGCAAACGTGTACGATCAAGATCAGGGACTCACGGGAAGATATCACAACACAACTCTAAAAATAAAATAAGTCATACAAGCATCATAATACAAGCCAGGAGCCTTGAGGGCTCGAATACAAGTGCTCGATCATAGACGAGTCAGTGGAAGCAACAATATCTGAGTACAGACATAAGTTAAACAAGTTTGCCTTAAGAAGGCTAGCACAAACTGGGATACAAATCGAAAGAGGCGCAGGCCTCCTGCCAGGGATCCTCCTAAACTACTCCTGGTCGTCGTCAGCGACCTGCACGTAGTAGTAGGCACCTCCGGTGTAGTAGGAGTCATCGTAGACGATGGCGTCAAGCTCCTGGGCTCCAGCATCTGGTTGCGACAACCAGGTAGAATGGAAAGGGGGAAAAGAAGGAGAAAAGCAACCATGAGTACTCATCCAAAGTACTCGCAAGCAAGGATCTACACTACAAATGCATGGGTATATGTGTGAAGGGCCATATCGGTGGACTGAACTGCAGAATGCCAGAATAAGAGGGGGATAGCTAATCCTGTCGAAGACTACGCTTCTGGCAGCCTCCATCTTGCGGCATGTAGAAGAGAGTAGATGGTAAGTTCACCAAGTAGCATCGCATAGCATAATCCTACCCGGCGATCCCCTCCTCGTCGCCCTGTTAGAGAGCGATCATCGGGTTATATCTGGCACTTGGAAGGGTGTGTTTTATTAAGTATCTAGTTCTAGTTGTCATAAGGTCAAGGTACAACTCCGGGTCATCCTTTTACCAAGGGACACGGCTATTCGAATAGATAAACTTCCCTGCATGGGTGCACCACATAAACCAACACGCTCGATCCCATTTGGCCGGACACACTTTTCTGGGTCATGCCTGGCCTCGGAAGATCAACACGTCGCAGCCCCACCTAGGCACAACAGAGAGGTCAGCACGCCGGTCTAAATCCTATGGCGCAGGGGTCTGGGCCCATCGCCCATTGCACACCTGCACGTTGCGAACGCGGCCGGAAGCAGACCTAGCCTAGCAGGCGTTCCAGTCCAATCTGGCACGCGCCACTCAGTCGCTGACGTCACGAAGGCTTCGGCTGATACCATGACGTTGAGTGCCCATAACTGTTCCCGCGTAGTTGGTTAGTGCGTATAGACCAAATGCTCAGACTCAGATAAAATACCAAGATCTTGTCAAGCGTGTTAAGTATCCGCGAACGCCGACCAGGGCCAGGCCCACCTCTCTCCTAGGTGGTCTCAACCTGCCCTGTCGCTCCGCCACAAAGTAACAGTCGGGGGCCATCAGGAACCCAGGCCCACCTCTACCGGGATGGAGCCACCTGTCCTTTCAGCCCCCTCATCAGAACCACTTGCGGGTACTCAACGAGCTGACCGCACTTTAGTCACCACATGTGTCATGTATATAAAGTATATAGTATATACCCGTGATCACCTCCCGAAGTGATCACGGCCCAGTAGTATAGCATGGCAGACGGACAAGAGTGTAGGGCCACTGATGGAACACTAGCATCCTATACTAAGCAGTAGGATAGCAGGTAAGGGTAACAACTGTAGCAACAATGACAGGCTATGCAACAGAATAGGAATAACCGAAATCAGTAACATGCTACACTACTCTAATGCAAGCAGTATAGAGAAGAATAGGCGATATCTGGTGATCAAGGGGGGCTTGCCTGGTTGCTCTGGCAAGAAGGAGGGATCGTCAACACCGTAGTCGAACTGGGGGTCGCCGGCAGTCTCGGGGTCTACTGGAAAGAAGTAACGGAGGGGCAACACAATAAATAACAGAGCAATCAAAGCATCACAAAGCGTAACATGGCAGTACGCGGTCTAGAGGTGACCTAACGCAGTAATAGGTGATACTGGTGAAGTGGGGAAAACATCCGGGAAAGAATCCCCAGTGTTTCGCGTTTTCGGACAGATGAATCGGAGAGGAAAGTTGTGTGTTTGCTATGCTAGGGATGTGTGGCGGACGAACGGGCTGCGAATCCAGATTCGTCTCGTCGTTCTGAGCAACTTTCATGTAGAAAACATTTTCATCTAAGCTACGGTTTATTTTATATGATTTTCTAAAGTTTTAAATCATTTTTAGAATTTATCTAATTATTTTAATTCAACATTATCCAGAATAGTGCACGCTGACGTCAGCATGACGTCAGCAGTCAACAGAGGTGTTGACTGGTCAAACTGACGTGTGGGTCCCGTTCGTCATGCCCTGTTTAGGTTAATCAGGATCTAGCTAATCTAATTACTGTTTCATTAAACTAACTAGTTAATTTGATTAATTAAACAGGATTAACTAACTTAATTAATTCACTAATTAATTAATTAATTTTATTAAAATCTTTTTTTATTAATTTTTTTACACGAGCTGGGCCCACGTGTAAGTGGCCCAGGGGCGGGGCCCAGCTATCAATGGTCCAGGGACCATAGCGGGCATGCGGGCATCGGGTGAAACCCGAACAAGCGACGGGCGCCAGCGGGCAGTGGGCGCCCGGGCGCGGGCAAGTGGCTCGCCGGAGCGCGGCCACGGCGAGCCGGCCGTGGACGGCGCCGACGGAGGGCGGCGGGTCGGCAAGCGGCCAGAGAGGGGTCGGGGCGCTAGGCAGGCGCCGCGGTGCGCGGGCGCACAGTGTCGAGCGAGTGGCGCGTGAGTAACAACGGGCAGCAGGGGCAGGAAGGAGGAGCGGTGGGTGGCAGGCGGCGGTCGAGGCCACGGCGGGCGCGGAGCAACGCGTGTGCGACGCTAGCAGTAGCAGCACAGCAGGTGTGAGGCGTTGCCAGAGGTGCGGGCAGAGGTGCGAGCGGCGGGGCGAGCGGTAGGGCGTGGCTGGGCGAGGCACAGCGCGGTTGCGAGCGTCGTCGAGTACGGCTAGGAGGCCAGGAGCTGCCAGAGTGCGAGCTCGGGCGCGCGACGCCGGGGATTGGCCGACGCGGGCGCGTGGCCAGGTCGCCGGCGCGGGCGGTGGCCACGGTGGGGAGCGCGAGCGGCACAGAGGGGCGAGACGTGGTGACTACAGGAGAGAGGAGGCAGAGGGGTTGTGGCTCACCCCCGTTGCAAGGGATCAGGGTGGCGAGGCTCGTGGTAGCTCGTTGGGGAGGAGATGAGGACGCGACAGTCCAGCGTGCAGCGACGGCACGGCAGCTCCGGCGAGGGGCGTCGGGACGGCAGCTCCGGCGTGCAGCGACGGCACGGCAGCTCCGGCGAGGGGCGTCGGGATCGGGCCCTCCCGATCCAGATCCAGCGAGAGTGGGGGGCCGAGAGAGAGAGTGGGGGGTCGTCGGGGTGCAGGGCTAGGGTTTGGTTCGGGGGGGGGGGGGGTATGTGTAGGCCGGGGTGGGCCGGCCTGGCTGGGAGATGGCCCAGTTGTGTCGGTGGCCTACTGGGCCGGAGCCCAGTGGGGGTGCTTTCTTTTCCTTTCTTTTCGTTTTGTTTTCTCCTTTTGTTCCTTTTCTTTTAGTTATTTGTTTTCTTTTAGTCTTTAATGTATTTTAGTTTAACTGAAATACAAAAAAAACTTCTAAATTAGTATTATTTTTAAACCCACTGCCACAAAAAGTTTACTATTTCAAATAGATAACTATTTTGTAAAATATCAAAATCAATTATTTAATTGTTTCAACTACTCTTTTATTCATCTTATAGTACCTAAACATTTTATAAATGTGTGGTTTCTCCACCATAATTATCTATGCAATATTTGGTTCACTCCGAACATTTTTAGTTTTAATATTTGAAAACTTTTATTGTTTGCTTGACTTTGAATTTGAATTTGAATCAGTTTCGAACTAGCGCGAGATTAGCAATAGTAACCGAGGTGACGTGGCGACATTAACGTGGGATTACTGTAGCCTAATTATCCGGGCGTCACAAGCATGAAGGGACATTAAATAATGTATGAGTTGGAGAGTTACTCTCATTAGAAGGTGGGCACGGGTAGCTAATCCGATCTTCCTCCTTTTGTTCTTCGCTCTCCTCATCATCTTTTTCATCCAATGAGCTCACAGTTTCATCAATTCCATCTTTGTCGGTGGAAACGACACCTATGGGATCACGGGGAATCCCTTCTACGGTCGGCGGGCGCGGGGCTGTGGAAAGAGCGGGTTTAAGAGATCAACACGGGAGATTTATCCAGGTTCGGGCCGCAAGTGATGTGTAATACCCTACTCCTGCTGGCTTGTGTTTATCTGGTGTTCTTGGACTAGCTACAAAACATGCAGGGTCCAAAAAGTCCAAATCCTTTCCCAGTACGCTGCGGGCCTCCTTTTATAGTCAAAGGGGCTGCCACAATGGCACACAGGAGGTGGAAAGTTGTACAGTAGTCAACTTTATCTCTGGCACCGTAGGACAAAACGCATTAGATGCGCTACTTAGGTGTCCTCTGACTTTATCGGGGACGGCAACGAGGCCCGTCCCATCCGTCGCCGCTTCGCCTTGCTCCAACACGCGTCCAGACCAACGAGGCATGCAGCGCCATGTTGGCTGGCTGGCTGCTGAGCTGGTGTGGTGGCAGGGTCTTCACGAAGATCTGCATGCCACCATGTAGGCGCTTGACTAGTTGGCTTAGGAGCCACGTACTGCCACGTGGGTACCTGCTTTAGTTGGTGGGTCGGCCGCTGAGCTGGGGCGGATAGGCCTTGCCGCAGGCTTGCTGACGTTCCCGGCAAGGGTCTTGCCGGCGCCTCGTGAGCGCCCTCGACAAGAGTCTTGCCAGGGTCTCGTGGGTATCTTCGGCAGGAGCCTTGCCGGGGCCTCGTGGGCATCCTCGGCAAGGAGCCTCGCTGTTGTCTTGTTCTCTGGTTCCTACCTAGGCCTCGCAGGCCCTTTGTCTTCACAAAGATCTGTATGCCACCATGGAGGCGCCTCCCGAGCCTTGGTTCCAATGTGGTTGATGGCGTCAGAACTCTTAGAATCAAGGGTGGCAGCCTCGTTGGTGTTGGGTAAGTTTCCCCAGCAAGGCTCTTGCCGGGGCTGTGAAGGCCGCTCCGGAAAGAGCCTTGCCGGGGGAGTTTCACCTCGCCCCTCCGCTTTTCATGCTCCTAGTCTTGAGGACGGTTCTGGTAGTCTTGTGACTTTGCTTCCTAATTTTTCCCGTCAAGCGCGACTGCGGGTGCATGGCTGCGACTGCCCGCACACAAGTAAAGGGGTGCAAAAAAGGACCCCTACTTTTGTACACCGACAGGAGCCCCCGAGCCTGGGCCACATATAAGCGTGGAGCGTTATTGGGCCAAGCCCAGAGCGGTGCGCGGGCGCGCGCACGGCGGAGTTTTACCGCAGTAACTCCCTCGCCAGTTGCGCTTCCCCATGACCTGCTTGAATGCGTGACGTGGGGGTCGTGCGTGGGGCAGTTGCTGCACGCGTGCGTCACATCGTGGTAAAGAGGCGGCCTGCGCCTTCCCCATAAAAAGGAAAAACCACAAGCGCGCTGCTCATTTACCCTCTGCGCCTTTTCCAATCTCGGAACCGCCGTTCCCTCTTCTTCCTCTCGCCTATGCTCGCCGCCGCCGCGCCCCCATTGGTCTTGATTCTTCGCCCTCTTCCAGCCGCCATGGCACCCAAAACCAGCAAGGGCAAGGGAGCAGCCAAGGACACCAGGGAGAAGGAGGCGCCGGAGAGCGAGCTGGCGGTGCTTTGGACACAGCACGCCTACTTCCCTTCGACGGTCGACGCGGTCCACCTCAGGGACTACTTCAAGCCCCTGTGGGGGAGGGAGACGATAGGGTACCTTGCCACGCACATCATCCCTGCCAATTTCGCCAAGGCCCGCCCAAATCGGTATCCCTTCTACGTCAATTACTTTTTTTGCGGGCTCTGCCCCCCTTTCTCTGGCTTCTTCAACGACATCATGCACACCTACGGCTTTCACCTTCTCGATTTTACGTCGAATGCCGTGGCATGCATGGCTCTCTTCGCCCATTTCTGCGAGGGCTTTGCCGGAGTGCTCCCCAGCACGGCGCTCTTCCGCCATTACTTTTATCCTCGCATCCAGCAAGGGGATGCCATTTCTGGGTGCATCACCTGGATCCTGAGGACCCAGGAGAAGGGCACGTACCCGGAGGGTGCCCAGAAGGAGAGGTGGGACGAGTGGCGGGGCCGGTGGCTCTGGATCAAGGAGGAGGATCCGCAGGAGTTCTGCTGAGTTTGTTAGAGCCCGCAAACCCGCTGCAGGGACTAGAACGACCTCGACGCCAACGACAAGAAGCTCACGGTCGCCACCACCAAGATTCATCGCCTCACCATGGCCGGGCTCACCCTCGAGATGATTGGGGCCGATTTCATCCGTCACTGAATCGCCCCACTGCACAACAAGGGGAGGCCGGCCTGGGACTTCAGGAATGCGGCCGATGTCATGAGGCTCCGCCCTGGCTTAAAGCATAACTTCACGGTGCTGGGGCATGCCCATTTTTGCCAGAGGCTCTTCCAGCTCAATGTGGATGACGACGGCTGGGCTGAGAGGACCGACAGGGCCGCGAAGACCGGCAAGGCCATCAAGGGGCCCCTGTTTGGGTTGTCGGCGGGAGTAGTCCCGCTGAGCAACAACTCTCGTCGGTCCGCTATCATTGCCATGATGCCGGACTTCAATGCGCACGGCCTCGACCCGGCCTGGGTCGAGCCGCCAGCAGAGAAGGTGCAGGATTTCTTCGACAACTTGTCGGAGGGCTATGTCTGTGACGAGCCGCTGCTCATCCGCGACACCACCAAGGAGGAGTTGGAATACATCACCGCCAGGGTGGCGGAGGCGGCGCTTGCCAAAGAGGCCGGCAGCGCCGGCGCCATGGAGGACGAGGCCGACATGGCCGCGAAGGAGAAGGAGCTCGCCCAGTGGGCGGAGTCTGCCGGGGAGGCCAGCGGCGCCGGCGCCGGGGCCCCCCTTATTGAAGACGCGGGCGACGAGTCACCCGAAGAGGAAGCCGAAGCAGACGACCCTCCGTCTGCGGGGAAGAAGCGCGTCCTACGGCAGGCCAGCTCCGGCGAGCCGGTTCGGCCCGGCAGGACTGCGCAGCGGCAACCGGCTCAGGAGCAGCTCATGCGCCAAACGAAGGCGATGAAGGCCGCGGCAGCGAAGAAGACAGTGAAGGCCGTGGTGGCAAAGAAGACGGCGACTGCCTCCTCCTCGTCCAAGCAGCGCCGGTTCCCATCTCCTTCTCCCCCTCCCCCGGACAGCACCCTGGAGGCTAAATTCGACCTCGGATCTTTTAGCCCGAAAAGGAAGAGGAAGCCAGTGGATGGGGAGGTGGAGGACGAGTAAGTATTCCACCCCCCATCATCTCCTGACCTTACACCTGTGTTATCTTCCTTTGTTTTGATGTTATCTTCACAGGGACACGGAGACGCTAGCCCAGAGGGTGGGGAAGAGGGCCAAGGCCTCGACGGGCGACAAGCCACCGGCGGGTACTTCACATACGCCGGAGTTGGTGGAGAGCAGTCCGGACAGCAACCCCCGACGTAGCCCCCGCTTCAGGCCCCAACGTGAGTTCATCACTCACTCCTTCACTGATGAACGTTGGGGTGTGAATTCTTGATGCTGACCTTGCCGGGTTTGCAGGAGGAGAACGGCAGCAGGAGGAGCCGCCGAGGGCCACTCCCAACACGCTGCCTCCCTCGACTACGCCGCCCAGAGGGGCATCCCCGACAAGGGCATCCACCACCGAGCCCACACATATGGAGGAGGGGGCGAGCTTGGATGCTGGTGTTTCTGCCCCGGCAACGAATGCTGGCGGGGAGGGCGCCACTTCTTCCCAGCCCAGTGTGAGTAAGTTGTTTGCTTCCCATCCATGTTCTTTATTCTTATTTTTGAACCTTGACCTTGGCCCCGTCTCATTCCCCTCCTTGGTATCTAGACCCTTCCCCGGCGGACCGGGAGGACATTGACACCGTCATCGAGGAGGTCGCCAAGGACGCCGAGGCCGAGGCCGATAAGATTGCCGCCGAGGAGGCCGCCAAGACTGCCGCTGAGGAGGCTGCCAAGGGGCCTGCCGGGGAGGCCGACAAAGCCGCTGCCAAGGAGGCCAGCAAGGGGCCTGCCGGGGAGGGGATGGTTGACGACCAACCTTCCTCCTCCGCTGCCTCTGGCTTGGGCAAGTACTTGAAGGTGGGCGACGACCTGTTTGTCCAGCTCCCAGGAACGGCGCGCACCAGGGCACCAACCGAGCGGGAGGTGTTTGACGACGAGGTGCTCGCCTCCGCCGGGCTTCAGGTTGTTGACGAACCGAGCACCGATAGTGGCGGTTCCCAAGAGGAGCAGCCTCTTTGGGCCATGAGCGTCAACTTCCAGAAGCTCCAGGCGCTCCATCGTGCCCGACTGGATAAGGGCAAAATCCAGGATGGCGGCAGCGGACAAGGCGGAGGCGGATCTTGAGGAGCGCGTCGCGGAGATGCAGGCCTGGTTCCGCGAGGCCCATGAATAACTGAAGGTTGCCCAAGGTTTGTTGGCTGAGCGCAAACAGGAGCTCATCCTGAAGCAGGCTGACGTCGAGAAGGCCCAGGAGGCGGCGAAGGAACAGGCTGCTCGACACCAGCACCAGGCTCAGCTGAACTCCCAGGAGGAGGACCTTGCCACCCGTGAGGAGGCGCTCGCCGCCACGCTCCGCGGCAAGGATGAGGAGGTCGAGAAGCTCGTCGTGCAGCGGACCCAGGAGCTGGAGCAGAGGCACAAGGAGGCCCTCAATGCTCAGGCCCTGGTCTATGCCGACAAGGTGAAGAAGCTGGAGCTGGAGCGGGAGGAGCTGAAGAAGGTGGCCTCGGAGCTGACGAAGGAGAGGCACACGGCCAACCGTTCTTTGGCGGATGCCCGGGCCACAGTCTCCGACAAGGCCAAGCTGCTCTCCGAGGCCAACGACTCCATCAATGACCTGAAATTGAAGCTGGACGGCTTGGAGAGGAAGCTTTTGGAGGCCGGGGCTCGTGAGGAGACCTTGAACAAGGTCCTGGAGGACGAGAAGCAGCTGCGGAGGAATGATGCCACCGAACACGAGGAGTATGCAAAGGGCATGAACCGTTGGATCAGCCGCCTCGTCGACGTCGCCGGCAGGATCACCACGAAGCTGGCCGCCATGGGGATGTCGAATGTAAGGTACACCCAAGAGCCGAACGTGAGTCCCAATGCCAAGTTGACTCTGTTCTTCGAGGGCGTTCTTGGAGCCCTGGAGCACCTCTGTTCCAACCGAGTGGCCTCTCTAGCCAACGAGGCCCGGAAGCTCTACCGGGGCGCCCTAACCAAGGTCCTCACCAAGGTGGCGTACTGGAACCCCAACGTCGACTTCGCCGCGCTGGACAGCTTTTCGGAGGATGTGGACCTCGCAGCGCTCGACGAGCGTATCGAGCCCATCATCAGCTGTGTCGACGGAGTCCAGAGGGTGGAGGGCCAGCGCCGGGACTAGGCGCCCCATTTCTCATCGTTCCTGCAGGTTCGCAACCAAGACAATTTTATCTTAAGTTAGAACCGCATCAAGAATCGATGTAATATAACTCTGCAGTACTTTTTAAAACGATGCATGCTATTTTCCTGTTCAATCTTTCCTGGTATGTATGCCCTATGCTTAGTTGGACAGGCTTGCCGGGGCGTAAACCCAAGCCGCGGCGCTTTGAGGACGGATACTTAGCAGCCTGCCGGGTGTGCTTGCTGCCGGGCAAACCACCTTACCACTCTCAGCGCGGCCGCTTGAACTGTTGATTGGACTCGAAACAGAACAAGGGTGTTGCCAATAGCGGATAGGCCGCCCTGCCGATCTCAACGCAGTCGCTCGAACCATTGAGCAGACTCGAAACAGAACAAGGGCGTTGCCAATAGCGGGAGGGTCCCATCGCGTGCAGGTTTTCCATACAAAGAGCGAGATCTTTTGAGGAAAATAACTTTATGAAAGAAAAGGGAATTACTCAAGGTTTTGCGCGACTTAGCTTTTTGCGGGCACGTAGATGATCGTTGCTGCCGCGGATGGCACCGGAGTGCGGCTGATTGATGCCGCCTTCTCTTCTCGGGCCACCGCGATGAGGGAGTCGATAGGTTGGCTCCAAAACCGGGTTTTCACAGGTTGCGCCCCCTACCTGGCGCGCCAAAGATGTCGGTGGAAACGACACCTATGGGATCATGGGGAATCCCTTCAACGGTCGGCGGGCGTGGGGCTGTGGAAAGAGCGAGTTTAAGAGATCAACACGGGAGATTTATCCAGGTTCGTCCGCAAGTGATGCGTAATACCCTACTCCTGCTTGCTTGTGTTTATCTGGTGTTCTTGGACTAGCTACAAAGCGTGCAGGGTCCAAAAAGTCCGAATCCTTTCCCAGTACGTCGCGGGCCTCCTTTTATAGTCAAAGGGGCTGCCAAAGTGGCACACAGGAGGTGGAAAGTTGTACAGTAGTCAAGTTTATCTCTGGCACCATAGGACAAAACGCATTAAATGCGCTACTTAGGTGTCCTCTTACTTTATCGGGGACGGCAACGAGGCCGGTCCCGTCCGTCGCCGCTACGCCTTGCTCCGACATGCGTCCAGGCCAACAAGGCATGCAGCGCCATGTTCGCTGGCTGGCTGCTGAGCTGGTGTGGTGGCAGGGTCTTCACGAAGATCTGCATGCCACCACGTAGGTGCTTGACTAGTTGGCTTAGGAGCCACATACTGCCACGTGGGTACCTGCTTTGGTTGGTGGGTCAGCCGCTGAGCTGGGGCGGCGACGGGGCAGCAAGGCCTTGTCGCGGTCTTGCTGACGTTGCCGGCAAGGGTCTTGCCAGGGCCTCGTGGGCGCCCTCGGCAAAATTCTTGCCGGGGTCTCGTGGGTATCTTCGGCAGGAGCCTTGCCGGGGCCTCGTGGGCATCCTCGGCAAGGAGCCTCATTGTTGTCTTGTTCTCTGGTTCCTACCTAGGCCTCGCAGGCCCTTTGTCTTCCCAAAGATTTGTATGCCACCATGGAGGCGCCTCCCGAGCCTTGGTTCCAATGTGGTTGATGGCGTCGGAACACTTAGACTCAAGGGTGGCAGCCTCGTTGGTGTTGGGTAAGTTGCCCCGGCAAGGCTCTTGCGGGGGCTGTGAAGGCCGCCCCGGCAAGAGCCTTGCCGGGGGAGTTTTCACCTCTCCCCTCTGGTTTTCATGCTCCTAGTCTTGAGCACAGTTCTGGTAGTCTTGTGACTTTGCTTCCTCTTTTGTCCTGTCAAGCGCGGTTGCGGGTGCATGGCTACGACTGCCCGCGCACAACCAAAGGGGTGCAAAAAAAGGACCCCTACTTTTGTACACCGATATTCTTCCATAGACTCCTGCAAAATATTAGTCTCTTCTTGGATAGCGGAGACTTTCTCAATAAATTCATCAATATCAGAATTGTATTTATAATTATCATAGCAATATTTAAGGATGGCAAAATTTTCAGGTCTATAAGCATCATCATCAAAAGCTTCATATTTTTCAAACAAAGATTCAATTTCATAAGCACCCTTAAAAGCAACAAACTCTTCTATTCATTCCACATCATAGTAATCATATATACCTCTAGCATGAGAAGCCAAGGTTTCATTATCATTAAATTCACATGAAAAGGGGAGATGTGGAGCATCAATCTTAGAGAAACAAGTATAATCATATATCAAGCATAGATACAAAGCATAGCATTGCAACAGTTCAATTTGATCACATAAAAGTTTTCCCTTTTGAGTCAAGCGATAATCCCTAAAGTATTCACGTTGATCCAACGTTACTCCCATTATCAAGTTGAATGGGGTTTTCTCAGGATTATCAAAGTAGTGCATAATATTTTTTCACATAACGAGCATCGCGGGTTTTAGGAGGTTTCCTGTCCCCATGAGTAGCAAGTACCACTAATTTTTTTGGTGTTTCGTGTTCCATATCCATAACTAAAGATAGAGAACAACTTAGAATCAGAAATAAAAACTACTTAGTGATAAAGCAAACAACCACACACGAGAATATTCACCCCACGCTATTGCTCCCCGGCATCGGCGCCAGAAAAGGTCTTGATAACCCACAAGTATAGGGGATCAATTGTAGCCTCTTTCGATAAGTAAGAGTGTCGAACCTAACGAGGAGCTAAACGTAGAACAAATATCCCCTCAAGTTCTATCGACCACCGATACAACTCTACGAACACTTGACGTTCGCTTTACCGGAAACAAGTATGAAACTAGAAGTACTTTGTAGGTGTGATAGGATAGGTTTGCAAGATAACAAAGAGCACGTAAATAAAATCTGGGGCTGTTTAGATAAAGGCACAACTAAGTTAGTCTTAGTAGAGAGCTTTTGTCAACAAGAAAGTTATTTGTCCCTAGGCAATCGATAACAAGTACCGGTAATCATTCTT
Source organism: Triticum aestivum (assembly GCF_018294505.1). Taxonomy (NCBI): domain Eukaryota; kingdom Viridiplantae; phylum Streptophyta; class Magnoliopsida; order Poales; family Poaceae; genus Triticum; species Triticum aestivum. The sequence goes on along the minus strand of NC_057802.1, from coordinate 327,076,720 downwards.
GCAATTTTATATGAGGGAGAGGCATGAGCTAACATACTTTCTCTACTTGGATCATATGCACTTAGGATTGGACCCGTAGCAAGCATCTGCAACTACTAAAGACCATTAAGGTCGTGAAACCTAACCATAGCATTAAGTATCAAGTCCTCTTTACTCCCATACGTCATACCCCTCTTACTCGGGTTTAAGCTTCTATCACTCTCGCAACCCACCATAAGCGAACCATGAACATATTGCAACACCCTACGGCGGGGGCCCCTCATGTTTGCATGAGAACGGAGGGCACCGTAGGACAGCACAATAAATAAAATATACAATCATACCAACCAAGATCATGATTAACCCACAGGACAAAACGGATCTACTCAAACATCATAGGATAACCATAGCTCATTGGGAAATAATATATGGAGTTGGGCACCATATTTAAGTAGAGATTATAGCGGGGGGAAGAGGTGTTACACCGCTTCATAGAGGGGGAGAGAGTTGGTGTTGACGGTAGCAAGATTGTTGATGTAGATCGTCGTCCCGATCCTAGCCCCCGGTGGCACTCCGGCGCCACCGGAAGCGAGGGAGAGATAGCCCCCCTCCTTCTTCTTCTTCTTCTTCTTCCTTGGCCTCCCCCTAGATGGGAGGAGGGTTCCCCCTCTGGTCCTTGGTCTCCATGGTGCCGGAGGGGCGGGAGCCCCTCCGAGATTGGATCTCCCTCTCTGTTTTCTTCTATTTCGCGTTCCCAGATCTGGCCGAAAACCGTTTCTTATATTCCTGGAGATCCGTAACTCCGATTGCGCTGAGATTTTAACAAGATTTTTTTTCCGGATATAAGCTTCCTTGTGGCCGAAGTAGAGCCCCAACCGACGTTCGAGGAGGGCACAACCCACCACCACGCGCCAGGGGCCTCTGGCACGCCCTGGTGTCTTGTGGGCTATGTGGGCCTCTGTTTGCGGTGATTCCAACTCCCAAAAATCACATATATTACCAAATAATTCTCTGTGAAATTTTATTGCATTTGGACATCGTTTGATATGGATTTTATGCGATACAAAAAACATGCAGAAAATAGGAACTGGCACTGGGCACTGGATCAATAAGTTAGTCCAGTAAATCATATAAAAAGTTGCCAAAAACATGTGAAAGTTGAATAATATTGGCATGAAACAATCAAAAATTATAGATACGACGGAGACGTATCAGGTAGCGATAACGAACGATGATAGCATTGATAGGACGACAATCGGAACACATGTGATAAGTACCATCTTTCATGGGAACAAGGATTACCAGGACGGCACATGGGCTCAATCTTTCTTGTACATGGCCATTGTCGATGAGTTGTTGTACTTGTCGTTCGATCTCCTTGGTTTCCTCGGCGTTGACGCAGTATGGTGCCTTGTTAGGAAGAGTTGCTCCGGTGATGAGGTTGATGCGGTGTCAGATGCCTCGACGAGGAGGTAGACCCGGAGGTAGATCATCAGGGAATACATCTTGGAATTCCTGCAATAGAGAGGACAACACTAAAGGTAGATTGTGAGAGGTGTTAGTTTTTGTTGCCTCGTCCTTGCACAAAAGGACATAGTGCATAACACTTTATGGATTCTCACACACTTCTCTCATCTCACTTTTGGTGGCAAATAGCACTAGGTTTTTCTTTTCGCTCGTCGTGGAGGCACTCATTTTTGTCTTGTGGCTCTCACTCCCTTTTGGGTGGCTCACTCGCTCACTATTCTCTCCATGATGGTTTGTTGCTTGCTTGTCGGCGATAACTTGGCTTGGAGACATAGGTCGTAGCACGTACTCCTTTCCCTTCATCTTGAAGCTATAGTGATTGGTACACCCGTTGTGGATGACGCCGCGGTCGAATTGCCATGGTCGTCCAAGTAGGAGATGGCAAACGGACATCAGAATTACATCACACTCCAAACTGTCTTCGTATGCTCCTATCTTGAAGGAAACTTTCATGGTGTGCTCTACTTGGATAGTGCCGGAGTCGCTAAGCCATTGGACCTTGTAGGGGTGAGGGTGTTTCATCTTGACCAATTGGAGATTGGAGCATAGTTCTTCAGTTTCCAAGTTATGGCAACTTCCTCCATCGATGATGACCTTCACGGACCTTCCATTGATGCCCACCTTGGTGTGGAAGATATGGCATCTTTGGTCTTCATCTTGTTGGTGTTGAAGTGTCAAGACCTTGGAGACAACAAGAGCGGGGTGATGTCTGCTAGAACTACGTCGGTATTTCCCCAAAGAGGAATGGATGATGCAGCACGGCAACGGTAGGTATTTCCCTCAGTGATGAGACCAAGGTGATCGATCCAGTAGGAGAACCACCCAACACTACATGAACGACACCTGCACACAAATAACAAATACTCGCAACCCGACGTATTAAAAGCGTTGTCAACCCCTTTCGGGTAACAGTGCTAGAAATTGGCAAGTAGACGAGATACAAATATGATAGATTGGATAAATAGATCTCGCGGGAACGCGAGATAAAATAAATATAAATAAATTGCAGCAAGGTATTTTGGGTTTTGGAAATATAGATCTGAAAATAAAAGAAAATAAAAATAGATCGTGAAGGCAAATATAATAAGGAAGAGACCCGGAGGTCGTAGATTTCACTAGTGGCTTCTCTCGAGAAAAATAGCAAACGGTGGGTAAAAAAATTACTGTTGGGCAATTGATAAAACTTCAAATAATCATGACGATATCTAGTCAAAGATCATTATATAGGCATCACGTCCAAGATTAGTAGACCGACTCCTGCCTTCATCTACTACTATTACTCCACACATCGACCGCTATCCAGCATGCATCTAGTGTATTAAGTTCATGGAAAAACGGAGTAATAGAATAAGAACGATGACATGATGTAGACAAGATCTATTTATGTGAAATAGACCCCATCTTGCTATCCTTAATAGCGACGATACATATGTGTCAGTTCCCCTTCTGTCACTGGGATCAAGCACCGTAAGATCGAACCCATCACAAAGCAACTCTTCCCATTGCAATATAAATACATCAAGTTGGCCAAACAAAACCCAAATATCGGAGAAGAAATACGAGGCTATAAGCGATCATGCATATAAGAGATCAAAGAATACTCAAATAACTTCCATGGATAAAAAGATAGATCTGATCTTAAACTCAAAGTTCATCAGATCCCAACAAACACACCGCAAAAAGAGTTACATCATATGGATCTCCAAGAGACCATTGTATTCGGAATCAAAAGAGAGAGAGGAAGCCATCTAGCTACTAACTATGGACCCGTAGGTCTACAAAAGACTACTCACGCATCATCGTAGGGGCACCAATGGACATGATGAACCCCTCTGTGATGGTGTCTAGATTGGATCTGGTGGTTCTAGAACTTGCGGCGGCTAGAATTGATTTTCGTCGACTCCCCTAGGGTTTCTGGAATATTGGGGTATTTATAGAGCAAAGAGGCGGTGCGGGAGCCCACCGAGGTGGGCACAACCCACCAGGGCGCGCCTGGGCCTCCAGCCACGCTCTGGTGTCTTGTGCTCACCTCGGGCTCCCTCTTCAGTACTTCCCTGGCCCACTGGATGTCTTCTGGTCCAAAAAATTCCACAAAAAGTTTCGCTGCGTTTGGACTCCGTTTGGTATTGATTTCCTGTGATGTAAAAAACATGCAAAAAATAGCAACTGGCACTGGGCACTATATCAATAGGTTAGTACCAAAAAATGATATAAACTGACTATAAAATGATTGTAAAACATCCAACAATGGTAATATAACAGCATGGAACAATAAAAAATTATAGATACATTGGAGACGTGTCACGGGGCTCAAATCTTCGTCACAAAAGACTTGATCATCTTCATCCTCGTTCACGCACCGGTGCATGGCCACGTGTTCAACCGCGTCCATTTCTTCTTCACTCATGGAGTCGTATGTTCCGTCGCCATTGATGATCATGGTGCGCTTATTGGTACACTCGAAAGACTTGTGGCGTCAGCTGCTGCATGTGAAGCACTTGATGGAACTTGTCTTGATGGTCTCATCCAGTGGAGTTGTATATGAGGAAGCTCTCAGCTTGAAGTTGCTTGTAGTAGGAGGACGACTTGAGGTGGTCGAAGTTTTCTTGTAACTTGACTGGTCCCCGTTGCTTGGTGAAGCTTTTGTCGTGGAAGAAGGTGTCAAGGTCATTGAAGCTTGGTTGTCGGAGGGGCAGTAGGTCTTGGAAGAGATCTTGGCATACTTGAAGTCATCTTGCACTTGACGTTCCGCCTTGGTAGCTTGATGAACTAGCTCGATGATGTTGGAACAAGGTTGGAAGTCGGCGATCTTCTTGATAGGGTGATTGAGTCCATTCAAGAAACGTGCCTTAGTTTGCTCATCATCTTCCTGACATTTGCTTGAATCATGGGAATCTCGATTTCCTTGTAGTATTCTTCAACGCTCTTTGTTCCTTGCTTGAGGAGTTGTAGTCGCTTGAAGAGGTCACGGTTATAATATGTTGGCACAAAGCGCGCTCTCATGACTTCCTTCATTCCATCCCAAGTTGTGACGGGTGGTTCACCTCTAGCCTCATGGCACTCAATGACTTGCTCCCACCAAATGAGTACATAGTCTTGGAACTCAAGGGATGCCATGGCGATCTTCTTCTCTTCCTCATAGTTGTGCAAACGAAAGATCTTGTCAACCTTCAATGCCCAAGAAAGAAATTCTTCGGGATCGTTGCTTCCGGTGAACTTGGGCATGGTGAACTTGAGCTTGCCGTAGCATTGTTCTTCATTGTGTTGGGGTCGGGGATGATGACGCCCTCGACGTGAAGGGTTGTCAACCTCATGTTGCTCTTGGCGTGGAGGATTCCCATTGTCTTGTTGCTCTTGGCGAGCTTGTGGTTCTTGTCGAGCTTGTGGAACTTGTTGGTGCAATCGTGCTTGATATCGTCGTTCTTGTACTTCCTCGTGAAGTGCTTCTTCTTCTTCTTCTCGAACACGTCGGTTACGGGCGGCGACGACACGATTGGTTGCGAGTAGGGCATGTTCTGCCTCAATGGCTTGTGCTTCAAGTTGTTGTTGTTGTTGTTGACGTAGGGCTTCGGCCTCTTGCTCTTCTTGGCGTTGCATGCTCGCTCTTCCTCTTGTTGGCGTTGGCGTTGCCTTTTTTGTGATTGCGCAAGGGTAGCTTGATTTTGATGATGCCGATGTTCTTTCTCTTCAAGTTCCTCTTGTCGTCGATCATTACCGTGTAGAGGATTGTGGTTTGCTTGACGGTCTTGTCGCGTGGCATGACGAAGAGTGTTCGATGTCGGTGTACGTGAACCGGAGATGGTGTCGAAGGAATGTCGACTCGAGTGGCTCCGCCTTGAATATGAAGAAGTGGTAGAAGAGAGGTTCACCAGCAAGGCACAAATCTCGTCCATTCTTGCATTATTCTCTTGATTTTGTTTGCCGAGCATGTTGTCGAAGTAGTCTCTTGTATGTTGCTTGGATTGTCGCAAGTCGGTGGCGAGATTGTCCATGCGGTTGCTCAATGCTTGTTGTTCTTGATGCAAAGCTTGTTGCGTGCCGAAGAGGTGGTTCTTGGTGACATAGGTGTTCGGGTCCTCGTCTTGCTCAATGAAGAGTGGGTTGGTAGAAGTACTTGGCCTATCCATCATTTCAAATAAATGTGTGAGTGGGAGAAAGAGAAGAATTATACCAAATGTACCTAGACCGATGTTGAGGATGGATCAAAGATCACTCAATGATGTAGCAAGGAAATAGAACAATTGGTACCGTATCTCGTCAATCTCTCACACCTACACAAATAAAGCCTTTGGTGGAGTTTGGTGAGGATGGTGGCACAAAATTTGATGCAAATGTTAGTAAGACTAAATAATATTGAAAAAGATTTGCAAATTCACAAATGCAACGAGTAGACCAATAGCAAAATGTGGTGCCCGGAAACACACACACGGATAGATAGATTGGGTCGTGCAACCAAAAATGAGCTCAAAATGTGGAATCCGCGGAAAATGCTCTTGTTGCACAACACTAGAGAGACGCTAGCGCGATTGCACAATAGGCGGATACAAAACTTGTGCACAACCTACTAAGCAAAATGTAACGACTTCTATCCAAAGTATGCTATATGTGAAGGAAATATGCCCTAGAGGCAATAATAAAGTTATTATTTATTTCCTTATATCATAATAAATGTTTATTATTCATGCTAGAATTGTATTAACCGAAAACATAATACATGTGTGAATACATAGACAAACAGAGTGTCACTAGTATGCCTCTACTTGACTAGCTCGTTGATCAAAGATGGTTGTGTTTCCTAGCCATAGACATGAGTTGTCATTTGATTAACGGGATCACATCATTAGGAGAATGATGTGATTGACTTGACCCATTCCGTTAGCTTAGCACTCGATCGCTTAGTCTGTTGCTATTGCTTTCTTCATGACTTATACATGTTCCTATGACTATGCGATTATGCAACTCCCGTTTACCGGAGGAACACTTTGTGTGCTACCAAACGTCACAACATAAATGGGTGATTATAAAGGTGCTCTACAGGTGTCTCCAAAGGTACTTGTTGGGTTGGCGTATTTCGAGATTAGGATTTGTCACTCCGATTGTCGGAGAGGTATCTCTGGGCCCACTCAGTAATACACATCACTATAAGCCTTGCAAGCATTGTGACTAATGAGTTAGTTGCGGGATGATGTATTACGGAACGAGTAAAGAGACTTGCCGGTGACGAGATTGAACTAGGTATCGAGATACCGACGATCGAATCTCGGGCAAGTAACATACCGTTGACAAAGGGAACAACGTATGTTGTTATGCGGTCTGACCGATAAAGATCTTCGTAGAATATGTGGGAACCAATATGAGCATCCAGGTTCCGCTATTGGTTATTGACCGGAGAGGTGTCTCGGTCATGTCTACATAGTTCTCGAACCCGTAGGGTCCGCACGCTTAACGTTACGATGACAGTTATATTATGAGTTTATATGTTTTGATGTACCGAAGGTTGTTCGGAGTCCCGGATGTGATCACGGACATGATGAGGAGTCTCGAAATGGTCGAGACATAAAGATTGATATATTGGAAGCCTATGTTTGGACATCGGAAGTGTTCCGGGTGAAATCGGGATTTTTCCGGAGTACCGGGAGGTTACCGGAACCCCCCGGTAACTTAATGGGCCTTAGTGGGCCTAGGTGGAAGAGAGGAGAGGAGGCCAGGGCAGGGCCGCGCGCCCCTCCCCCCCCCCAAGTCCGAATAGGACAAGGAGAGGGGGGCGGCGCCCCCCTTCCTTCCTCCCCTCCACCTTTTCCCCCTTCCTCTCCTAGTCCAACATGGAAAGGGGGAGTCCTACTCCCGGTAGGAGTAGGACTCCTCCTGGCGCGCCTCTCCTCCCTTGGCCGGCGGCCTCCCCCTTGCTCCTTTATATACGGGGCCAGGGGGGCACCTCTCTACACACAATTGATCAACGATCTTTTAGCCGTGTGCGGTGCCCCCCTCCACCATATTACACCTCGATAATATCGTAGCGGTGCTTAGGCGAAGCCCTGCGTCGGTAGAACATCATCATCGTCACCACGCCATCGTGCTGACGAAACTCTCCCTCAACACTCGGCTGGATCGGAGTTCGAGGGACGCATCGAGCTGAACGTGTGCTGAACTCGGAGGTGCCGTGCGTTCGGTACTTGATCGGTCGGATCGTGAAGACGTACGACTACATCAACCGCGTTGTGTTAACGCTTCCGCTTTCGGTCTACGAGGGTACGTGGACAACACTCTCCCCTCTCGTTGCTATGCATCACCATGATCTTGCGTGTGCGTAGGATTTTTTTTGAAATTACTACGTTCCCCAACAATATGTATGGTGTTCCGATGATATGATCCAAGATGATCGAGTATGACAATCTTAATGTAGTATGATTCTATGGTTCTTGCTTAAAAGCTCTTTGCTTATCTTTTCCTTTTGCTTAAAAGCTTGGTGGCTCTTTCTCTTTTGAGCTCTTTTGGTGGGCACTTACGCAAAACATGACAAACCAAGATAGCAATTGTGTATATGCGGTGACAACCTTGTGATACAAGAGATGATATGGTATGTATGAAATGGGAACTATGATCACTAATGTGCACAAGTAACGTTGCTGGCAATACTCAAATGGCTAGTCTTGATAGGAAGGTGACGCAAAATGGGTTATGGGGTTATCAATGCAATGGCAAGGAGTACACAAAGGTGTCATCGAAGTTACCATCCTTGCTTACGGTTGAGGGTGTCAAAATGGTTGAGCGGTTGTTGTCGATGACGAGCCTGTGGTGAAGATGAGCGGTGGTGATGTCGATGTCGAACCGTTCCTAGTTAGCTGAAACACCCTAGGAAACGGTGAAGCACAAATCAAATTCTCAAAACCAAATGTGTGAAAATTTGTCGGGGTAGGCAGCGGTTAAGCGGTGGTAGGGTTTGGTGTATCGAAAGTGTAGCGGAAGTGGGATGGTGGATGTCGAGGTGGGTATGCGGTGGTGGGGGTGGCAGTGTTGGTGGCAGTGTAGAAAAACTGCAAAAAATGCAGTTTCGATAGGCGGAAGCCGGATGATCCGGGCCAGGAGCCGGATGTTCCAGGCGGGTCTGGATGATCCGGGTCAAGGTCCGGATGATTCGGGCAGGTCAACTGCACACGGGAATGGCTCGGGATGAACTCGAAAACGGGGAAATTTTTGATGATTTCGGGGATTTTTGATGGGTTTCGTGGGGGAGATGGTGGGGAAAGGTAAGATCCACTTGCAACACAAAGAATCCACGGATCAAAATCAACAAAACTTCATCATACCGACAAATCACAAAAAAGAATTGGGGCTATTTTTTGTGGGGATTTTTGGATTTTAGGACAAAATCAACAAGAAAACAAAAGTGTAGGGCTCCAAATTGGTGATCAACCAGGGCTCATGATACCAAGATGATGTAGGGTGGAAACCCTAGGGCCGATCTTTCACGAAATGGAGGGATTCCTACAAAGAACATGAGGGGAAACACTCAAATCAACGGAAACGATCACACATGTGCTAGATCCACGAACATAAAGAGCGATACAAGAACCAAACGCAACAAAGGACGATACAAGAGGCGGTAGTTCTTCTCCGTGAGGAGGTCTTGAGGGGTCTTCCCATGATGGGTCTTGAATCCACTTGGGGGATCTTCTCTGTAGAGGTCGTGGACTCCGATGGAGAAGGTGTCAAGTGGATGAGCAAAGCTCTATCTCTCAAATGAGCTAATCCTTTGCTAACCCTAGAAAACAGGAGGTGGAGTCATTTATATAGGCTAGAGGGACGAATGGGTACATGGGCCTCAGCCCAACATCATGCACGCAGGCATTGTCCGGATGATCTGGGTGTTGGTCCGGATGATCCAGGCTTCGGGGGTCCGGATGATCCAGGTCGGCGTCCTGATGGTCCGAACGTGTCGTGGAGCCTGCGGGTGGTCTGGATGTCCGGGACCTGGTCCAGACGTCCGGGTCCGTCCGGATGATCCAAGTCGGGGTCCGGATGATCCAGCTTCGGGAGGTTGGCTGTTGTGGCCTTCGGGCGTTGTAGCCGGATCGTCCGGACAAGGGCCCGGATCATTCGGGCTCTGACCGGATCATTCGGGACCTCGTCCAGATCATCCGGCCAGTCTAGGACTTGGCTGATTTCCCCTCTGTCTTCGCATATGTCTTCCTTTTCTGATCCAGCTTGTTCCTTAGCTTCTCCATGGCTAGCTCCTATGTACCTGAGTATGCAGAGTGTCTCCGTTTGAGGTAGTAGCCATGTCTCATGTGGTTCGAAAGGGGGTTGCAAGAGGAGTGCTGCCACCTCGGTTTCGAGAGCTCTTGCACGAGCTCGAGTCATGGGTCCACTTGGCACTTGGTGGGACGATGATAGGTCCATGGGGATGACCTTGGGATGCTCCGCATAAATATTTACTTAGGACGGCAAGTAAATACCGCATATAGGTAGGTATGGTGGACTCATTTGGCAAAACTTTAGGTTTAAGGAGATGGATGCACAAGCAGCATTTCTGCTTAGTACAAATGGAGGCTAGCAAATAGATTGAGAAGCGACCAACCAGAAAACAAAAAGGATCATAAAAAATGGATTGAACATAACTAACACTGAATAATGCACCATAAGTAGGATATAATTTATTTGCATAACTATTGACTTTACATGCATGCATAGGGAATCACAAACCTTAACACCAATATTCTTACTAAACCACAATTACTCACTAGCATAACTCACAGATTATCATCTTCATATCATAAAACTATTGAAATCAAACTTATCATATTCATTGATCTATATGATTTTTTTATTATATCCTTCTGGAATATTCATCACATTTGGACTAAATTCACATCTTGTGCAAATTACCATTACTATTATAAACTCTCAAAAAGATATAAGTGAAGCATGAGAGTGCAAATATTTCTTCAAAATATAATCACCACCGTGCACAAAAAAATATTAAAGTGAAGCACTAGAGCAACTGCCTAGCTCAAAAGATATAAGTGAAGCACGAAGAGTATTCTAACAAATCACGAAAAATGTGTGTCCATCTAAAATAGGTGTGTCTAGCAAAGATGATCATGACAAACTAAAAATCAAACAAAGCAAAGACTCATATAATACACGATGCTCCAAGCAAAACTCATATCATGTGATGAATAATAATATAGCTCCAAGTGAAATTACCGATAGTTGGTAGAAGAAAGAGGGGATGCCTTCCGGGGAATCCCCTAGCTTAGATGCTTGGGAGTGCTTGAATATTACCTTGGCGTGCCCGGGCATCCCCAAGCTTAGGCTCTTGCCACTCCTTATTCCTTCATCCATGTGATCTCACTCAAAACTTGAAAACTTCGGCACACAAAACTCAACAAAACCTTCGTGAGACCCATTGTATAAAGCAAATCACTACTTTAGGTACTGTTGTAAACTCATTCATATTTATTATTGTATTATACCTGCTGTATTCTAACTTCTCCATGGGTTATACCCCCCGATACAACCATAATTTCATCAAAACAAGCAAAGAACGCAATGAAAACAAAATCTGTCAAAAACATAACAGTCTGTAGTAATTCGAACAATGACAACACTTTTGTAACTCCAAAAATTCAGAAACATCACGATAGCGTGGGAATTTTTTATATCAATCATGTTTAAAAAGTTCAGAATTTTATCATGCTCCAGCAGATTTTAACAATTCAGCTATTGGACGTGAAATTTTCTGTTTTTGCACAGAATGAAAGCAACTATCATCCAAATCACCCCAAAGGCTTTACTTGGCACAAACTAATTGAAACACAAAAACACAACCATAAAAGTAGCATAATTGTGTGTACTAAAAAAAAGAAACAAGAAATAAGAAAATTAAGATAACTATTGGGTTGCCTCCAAACTAGCGCTATTGTTTTACACACCTAGCTAGGCGTGATGCATAGTTTCAAATGTTGTCATCTTTAGTTTTAATTCCATATGTGTCCCTCATAATAGATTCATATGGTGGATTAATTATCTTTCTAGGGAAGTGTTCCATACCCTTTTTTAATTGAAATTGAAATTTTATATTCCCTTCTTTCATATTAATAACAACACCTATGGTTCATAAGAACAGTCTACCAAGTATTATGAGACAAGACGGATTACAATCAATATCAAGCACAATGAAATCAACGGGTACATAATTTCTATTTTCAAGAATATGAACATCATTTATTCTACCCAAAGGTTTTTTAATAGTAGAATCCGCCAAGTGCAAATTAAGAGAACATTCATCCATATTGGTAAAACGTAGCACATCACATAGAGATTTTGGTATTATTGAAACACTAGAACCCAAATGACATAAAGCATTGCACTCATAATTTTTAAATTTACCTTTAATTGTAGGTTCTCATTATAATTTCCTAGGTATAAAAACCTCCAATTCTAGCGTTTCTTCTAGAGCTTTCATCATCGCTTCTACAATATGTTTAGTAAAAGCCTTATTTTGCTCATAAGAATTGGGTGGATTTAGCATGGATTGCAACAAGGAAATACACTCAATTAAAGAAAAACTATCATAATTGAAGTCCTTGAAATCCAAAAGAGTGGGCACATCACTATTTAAAGTTTTTACCTCTCCAAACCCACTTTTATCAATTTTTTCATTAAGATTTTCGCCCTCCAAATTATGGGGATGCCTTCTAGCTAAAGTTGACTCTTCTTCAATCCCCTTTTCATCGAGTTTAATATCAATAAACAAAGATTCAATAGGTGTGACACCAATCATTTCAGTATCTTCATCATTACCAAGCGCAAAGGATTCCAGCTTAGCTGCCATTTGGTTTACTAGTGTAGTTTGTGCAAATTTTTAGTAAGAACAAACCGAGATTGAAGATTAGCAACTTCCTCATTAATATTGAGTTGTTTTGCAATAGCATCTAACAAGGTAAAATGTTCTTGAAGTTTTTTAGTAAAAAAAATTGTTGTGCACAAATTGCATAAACATGAAGTCCTTTGTATCTATTGATTTGGTTTGGCCAACTAGATTGATTTTTCTTGCAATGGGAAAGGTGCTTTGTGATGGGTTCGATCTTGCGGTGCTCAATCCCAGTGACAGAAAGGAACATGACACGTATTTGTATCGTTTTCATCAAGGATAAAAAGATGGGGTTTATTCATGCGTGAGTTTACTTTGTCTACATCATGTCATCTTGCTTAAGGCGTTACTCCATTCTTTATGAACTTAATACTCTAGATACATGCTGGATAGCGGTCGATGTGTGGAGTAATAGTAGTAGATGCAGGCAGGAGTCGGTCTACTTGTCTCGGACGTGATGCCTATATACATGATTATTGCCTTGGATATTTGCTTTTCTATCAATTGCCCAACAATAATTTGTTTACCCAGCGTATGCTATTTTCAAGAGAGAAGCCTCTAGTGAAAACTATGGCCCCCGGGTCTATTTTTTATCATATATTAAAATCCAAAAAATACCGTGCTGCAATTTTATTTACTTTATTTTATTTTGTGGTTGATTTATCTATCTACCACCACAAGATTTAATCCTTGCAATTAACCGCCGAGGGATTTACAACCCCTTATTTGTGTAGGGTGCATGTATTTGTTATTTTGTGTGGAGGTACAGCTGACGAGGTGTTGCTTGGTTCACCTACTAGATTTATAACCTTGGTTCTTAACTAAGGGAAATACTTATCTCTACTGTACTGCATCATCCTCTCATCTTCGAGAAAATTCCAACACAGCTCACAAGTAGCATCTTCCGCTGAGCAAGCTATGCTCGCTCGCTTTAGGAAGGCGTAACATGGGTGGCGAGGGGAGGAGATGGACCGACACTTATGGTTTCGCCTGGTCACCCACTAGAGCGAGTGAGGGTAAGATTGGCTCCAAAGGGTATGAGTAGATGCTAAATTACTATGGAATATTACAATCCTTGAAAATAGCTCGCATAAGATTCAATCCTATGAATTTAACGATCTACATAGAAAAAAATCCTAAGAATTATATCCTTCAAAGATCCTATGAATGAGTGAGGCACTATTAGTTCGCATGCAAGTTCAGTGGCTACCGAGACAGCTAATCTTAAGCTCAAATCAGCAAGCCTATGCTCAACACGTACAAAAATTAAGCATTGTACATACTGACGAATGCATCAACACCTACACAAACCATCAATTGGTGCATAAAATGTATGAAAGGTAAACATTTATAATCGGCCAACCATTTACAAAGTTCGGTCGCTCATTTGCTCGTGCACCATGTGCTCACCCTTGGTCGTTCCTCCCCCACTTTATTCTTTTCTCTCAACAAGCGATAGGTATTTCTTCTTCCTCCCGCCCAACACCTCTCATGTCTCTTTTGGCCTCTTCGGTAGTGTTGCCTCGTTTTGCCACTACTATCACAAGGTGATGCCTCTGTGGCATTCCTAGGGACTGCCATCGCTGTTACCACCGGCCATCCTCACTGAAGCAAGTCGATGTTTCTGCCACACGTAGACAACACTACGAGCGATGGTGTCATTGTTGTGAATGGGATGGTAGTGATGTGATGCTGAGGACAACTGTGGCGTTTATTCCGAGCAGGGACAGGGGATGTCAGGAAGAGAGTAAGGAGATTCTATGACACATCGATGGCGTGGATGTGAGGCAGTGATGGCGAAAGCGCGGCCAATGCTACAACTGCATGCCCGTCGGTACCGTGACTAATGGGTTCATGGATCCAACTACACACAGGTCACAGTAGCCTCCTCGCTGAGGCAGGTAGCTGGAGAAGCACTCCGGCAACCGAGTCACTGCCACTACTCCATGGTGGCATGCAAATCTTTATGAAGAAACTGACTACAACATCCATAAGGAGCCCAGGCTCCATGGTGGTATGCAGATCTTTGTCAAGGTTAGCTACATTCTCCTGTGAAAACTAGCAACCAAGTTGTGGAAGGAGGATAACTCAAAACTCTCGGCAACGAGCAGGGGTAGCTGACACCCCGAAACAACTACAATCTCCGGTAACGCTATACCCCTAGCTCGCATCGGGCAAGCGGGAACAGCAAGCCATCACACCCGACAGGTGGCAAATTGCTTCTACTCAGGCAGGCCTTTTGTGATTTTTGTCAGGTGTGCAAGCGTGCCAAGGCATTTACAGCACTTCAAGCGCTATTTCAACACACCAGTTGGCATGCGATAGACACCTACGTTAGCGCACGTCGCGCTAACACCTGGACAACACTGTAAGCAGTGTGATGGGACTGGCGTTCAGTCCCGGGTAACAAAAGATGGCGACACATCATCGAGCATTTAATTCATTCACCTACCTCGTCAGGGTAGGACATAGCCCACCGTAGCTACTGTGGTAAAAGGAGAGCCTGGCTACGGTGGAGAGGTTTTTTTTTCAAACATACTAAAGGGTTGGACACTTGGTAGACTACAGTTGGTAGCTTCAAAGCAACATTTTCCCTTCTCGGGGAAGGATTGTAGCAACCATGCGGCCTGAACCTGCACTGGTACAACGACGTCCTAAACAAACGGTTTAAAACCCCTTTCCGCGATGGCATTTGGAACCGTCGCCAAGTGAGTGTGGGCGATAGGGGGGTCCTTCCCACACGACCCAGAAATTGTCGGGGATAGGCCCTCGTGGGACCTAGGCTGGGGTCGTGTGCGATCGGGCGAGGCATGGAAACCCAATCATTTCCGTAGGTATGTACATCCCACACGGTGAATCCCAGAAATCATTTCCGTAGGTATGTACATCCCACATGGTGAATCTCATAAATCATTTCCATAAGTATGTACATCCCACACGGCGAATCCCAGAAATCATTTCCGTAGGTATGTACATCCCACACGGTGAATCCCAGAAAATCATTTCCGTAGGTATGTACATCCCACACAGTTCTTTGTGTGGAAACGTTTGTGCAAGGTGGCCTAATGCAAACAATTCGCTGCAGGAAGCCATGTGTGATTGTTAGTTGATCGAACACGCCTACTTTCTAGAAACCATGTGGGTCGTTTGAGTTCATCGCCCACGGTGCTATGTGAGTAAACGTTTGCAATAGAAAACCCCAATAAGCAGGGTAATTAGCCTATTATTGATAATCCATGTTCTAATCAAACTGATATTTCTGATAAAACACGCCAGATGTTTCATATCCGTATAAAAGCAACCAGGATTTCATAATCAAATTACATCAGATAGCTTCGGCACTCAGTTACGCCATTACACAACATCACCAAGTTTCACATGCAGCATCAAAAACCTTTGGAAAGTAGCATCATACACGGTAAATAGACAGATGAATCTCATCTGGGAAACTGCAGAAGCGGAAGGCAAATATTGAGCCTTCAGTGATGTTGAATGTCCTTGCAACTTTAGGCCAGTGGCTATGGATAATTGCCCGCCCAACCTTCGTCCTCTTCAGCAAGACATCAATATTGTACCGTGGGTGTTGAATGAATACCTTCCTCGCCTATTGACCATGCAGGTGGTTTGAGAGGTAATCATCGGTGAACTGCTTTGAAAAGTACTGAAAACAAAGCTATGCATAAATCGTTGTTGTAAATTTTGAAATGGCGCAAGGGGTAAAAACAAGGTAAAAGAGTTGGTACCATCCTATAGTTGATTGATGTCTTCTTCATTGTGCAAACAAAGATCTTGCTATTATTCGTCGCAAGTTTCTTCATCCTAACAATCTTTCCAAGTTTCTTGACTTGATTGATATTCATGGACATCTCATTTCCCCATATGCAAAATGGGTCGAACAGTGGGTCTAAGCCTCTGACAGCAGGACCTACAAGTGCAAGACCAAATTGTAAGAAACCTAAATATTAGAATGATTCCTACAACTGCACAATAATGTGCTATTAGCCAAAGGACCCTGCTTCAACAAACCTCGATGGTAAACCGCAGTGTCTCCCATTATTTCCATGCAACACACATAAGGAAGATCTTGATCAGGCTAACTGAGAGTTGCCATACTATCAGTAGAATATGTATTGAGTACAGCCAAATTCGATTGGTGTCACATGCATAACAATACAAAATTGTACCCACATCAAATGAAAATGAAATTGCAGAACTGAACCAAACAGTTAAATGGACAACAGACCAAATGAACCAAAATAGTTAACTTAGGACGACATTGCATAATAGAAACATGTACTAGAAGATAAGACAGTTAACAAAAAAAGAATGCTTGAGAACAGTACTACGAAATGTAGCAATTGTTGGACCAAAGTGTTAACTGGACATTACATTTCAGAGGACCAAACTGTTAACTGAACAGCAGATTGCATATTAACATTACACAGGACAAATCACTAGAAGGCACTGGCGGTGGCCTCGAGAAAACATCACGAACTGTATTTTAAAGTAGAAGACCGCGCGGCGGTGTCGATGGCGGCCTCGAAGATGAGGTGCTCCTCCAAGATCTGGCGGTCGACACGCATGTCAGCCATAGCGACCTCGTTTGTGCATGCGGCCGCATGCTACTCAGCTCCACGTTTTACTACGTGTAAAATGGTTGTGGGCGGCGCTTAACCAGAGGAGGGTGGCAGTGATTTCGATGGAAGGTGTCGCTCCGTCAGTCGGGGCATGTGGGATGGGAAAGGAGGAGGATGGTGTGGGTGGGGTGTGGATTACCTGATCATATCGACGAGACCGCACAGCATGAAGAAGGGTCGGCGACGACGAGGCCACGCAGCAAGAAAAAGGGTCGCCGACGAGGAGGTGGCGCCGCAAGAAGAAGGGTCGCCGGGGAGGAGGCGGCGCTGCAAGAAGAAGGGTAGCCGGCGAGGAGGCTGAGCTGCCAGTAAGCAGCAGTGAAGGTTTGAACTTGGAAAGCAAGGAGGAACAGTGGAAATGTGGCTTTTGGTAGGAGGGAGGGGCCAGGGAGAAACTGGCGTGGAAGCTTGGTTCAAGCGGGGGCAGTGGACTGTAGACGACGAAGATTCCTGCGTAAGCCAGACAAGACGGTGCGCCAAGATTTTTTATATCGCATCCCACACGATTCTTTCAAGTAAACTGTTTGTGGTATACATGATTTTTTCATTATGTTTTGAAAGACAAAATGGTGTTACGGAGGGAAAGGATGGTGTTTGAATTGCTAGAACATTTACGTACAGTGAGCATGCAACTAGTACATGAGTGTCGTATTTAAATTTGGAATTATTCCGGGTTTGTTTGGCATTTTTATGCATTAATTGAGTTTCTGGGCATTTAATGTGCATAATTCAAATTTGAACTACAAGCACATGCTCCAATGCACCAAAGTTTGCTGAAAAATCACATGTGTGTCTTTGGGTGAATTTATAGGTCCCATGCAAGAAATGGGAACAAAATTCAAACATCTGGGTGTCGTGGCTCGGCCGGAATGATTGAGAAACTTGGTTTTTTAATTTCCGTAATTCCAAAACATGGCTGAAAATCATGAAACTTGGCATGGTGTCATGACATGGCACCAACATGCTGCCGTAATTTTTTTGGCCGAATTGGAACAAGCTTTGGTGTAAGCTTCTTGCAAACCGGAGCTTCCCTCAAGAAGGCTCCTGGTTCCGAGAGGGAACGTGTCACCTCCGTGTGCGAAACGACATACGTACACTGCCTTGTCCCGCCTTAATTTTTTTACATAGCCAGATTAGACCAAATAGAAGTACCGTGCTAAATTTTTGAATTATTCCGGGCTCGTTTCGCCTTTTTATACATTAATTGTGTTTTCGAGCATTTAATGTGCATAATTCAAATTTGAACTACAAGCACATGCTCCAGTGCAGCAAAGTTGTTTGAAAAATCACATCTATGTTCTTGAGTGAATTTCTAGGTCCCATGCTAGAGATTGGAGTGAAATTCAAACATCTGGGCGTCGTGGCTCAGCCGGAAAGATTGAGAAACTTGTTTTTTTAATTCCTGTAATTTCAAAACACGCCTGAAAATCATGAAACTTGGCATGGTGTCATGACATGGCACGAACATGCTGCGGTAATTTTTTTGGCCGAATTGGGACAAGCTTTGGTGTAGGCTTTTTGCAAATCGGAGCTTCCCTCAAGAAGGCTCGTGGTTCGGAGATGGAACGTGTCACCTCCGTGTGTGAAACGACATACGTACACTGCCTTCTCCCGCCTTAATTTTTTTACACAGCTAGATTATACCAAATAGAAGTATCGTGCTAAATTTTGGAATTATTATGTGTTCGTTTGGCCTTTTTTATACATTAATCGAGTTTCTGCGCATTTAATGTGTATAATTCAAATTTGAACTACAAGCACGTGCTCCAATGCACCAAAGTTGTTTGAAAAATCACATGTGTGTCCTTGGGTGAATTTCTAGGTCCCATGCAAGAGATAGGAGTAGAATTCAAACATCTGGGCGTCGTGGCTCGACCGGAAATAATTAGAAACTTGGTTTTTTAATTCCTGTAATTCCAGAACACGCCTGAAAATCATGAAACTTGGCATGGTCACATGACATGGCACCAACATGTTGCGGTAATTTTTTTGGCCAAATTGGGACAAGCTTTGGTGTAAGCTTCTTGCAAACCGGAGCTTCCCTCAAGAAGGCTCCTGGTTCTGAGATGGAACGTGTCACCTCCGTGTGCGAAACGACATACGTACACTGCCTTGTCCCGCCTTAATTTTTTTACACAACCAGATTAGACCAAATAGAAGTACCGTGCTAAATTTTGGAATTATTCCGGGCTCGTTTCGCCTTTTTTATACATTAATTGAGCTTTCGAGCATTTAATGTGCATAATTCAAATTTGAACTACAAGCACAGGCTCCAGTGCACCAAAGTTGTTTGAAAAATCACATGTATGTTCTTGAGTGAATTTCTAGGTCCCATGCTAGAGATTGGAGTGAAATTCAAACTTCTGGGCGTCGTGGCTCGGCCGGAAAGATTGAGAAACTTTTTTTTAATTCCTGTAATTCCAAAACACGCCTGAAAATCATGAAACTTGGCATGGTGTCATGACATGGCACGAACATGCTGCAGTAATTTTTTTTGGCCGAATTGGGACAAGCTTTGGTGTAGGCTTCTTGCAAACCGGAGCTTCCCTCAAGAAGGCTTGTGGTTCGGAGAGGGAACATGTCACCTCCGTGTGTGAAACGACATACGTACACTGCCTTCTCCCGCCTTAATTTTTTTACACAGCCAAATTAGACCAAGTAGTAGTAATGTGCTAAATTTTGGAATTATTCCAGGTTCGTTTGGCCTTTTTTTATACATTAATTGAGTTTCTGGGCATTTAATGTGCATAATTCAAATTTGAACTACAAGCACATGCTCCAGTGCAGCAAAGTTGTTTGAAAAACCACAGGTGTGTCCTTGGTTGAATTTTTAGGTCCCATGCAATAGATGGGTGTGAAATTCAAATATCTGGGCATCGTGGCTCAGCCAGAAAGATTGAGAAACTTGATTTTTTTAATTCTGTAATTCCAAAACACGCCTGAAAATCATGAAACTTGGCATGGTCTCATGACATGGCACAACCATGCTGCGGTAATTTTTTTGGCCGAATTGGAACAAGCTTTGGTGTAGGCTTCTTGCGAACCGGCGCTTCCCTCAAGAAGGCTCCTCATTCCGAGATGGATCGTGTCACCTCCGTGTGCGAAACGACATACGTACACTGCCTTCTCCCGCCTTAATTTTTTACACAGGCAGATTAGACCAAATACAAGTATCATGCTAAGTAGGACTGCCCCTTTGGTGCGCCCCCCCTTGGGCCGGCCTCCTCTTCCCCCCTCCTTTATATACATGGGAGGGGACACCCCAAAGGCACACCAAGTCTTCTCTTAGCCGTGTGCGGTGCCCCCCTCCACATTTACACACCACAGTCATATCGTCGTAGTGCTTAGGCGAAGCCCTGAGCTGGTAACTTCATCATCACCATCGCCACGCCGTCGTGCTGACGGAACTATCCCCCGTCCTCAACTGGGCAAGAGCTCGAGGGACGTCATCGTGCTGAACGTGTGCTGAACACGAAGGTACCGTACGTTCGGTACTTGGATCGGTTGGATCGTGAAGACGTTCGACTACATCAACCGCGTTACTAAATGCTTCCGCTTTCGGTCTACGAGGGTACGTGGACACACTCTCCCGCCTCGTTGCTATGCATCTCCTAGATAGATCTTGCGTGATTGTAGGTAATTTTTTTGAAATACTACGTTCCCCAACAGTGGCATCCGAGCCAGGTCTATGCGTAGATGTTATATGCACGTGTAGAACACAAAGAGTTGTGGGCGATAATAGTCATACTGCTTACCACCAATGTCTTACTTTGATTCGGCGGTATTGTTGGATGAAGCGGCCCGGACCGACATTACATGACCGCGTTCACGAGACTGGTTCTACCGACGTGCTTTGCACACAGGTGGCTGGCGGGTGTCTGTTTCTCCACCTTTAGTTGAATCGAGTTTGACTACGGCCGGTCCTTGTTGAAGGTTAAAACAACACACTAATCGTTGTGGTTTTGATGCCTAGGTAAGACCGGTTCTTGCTAGAAGCCCGTAGCAGCCACGTAGAACTTGCAACAACAAAGTAGAGGACGTCTAACTTGTTTTTGTAGGGCATGTTGTGATGTGATATGGTCAAGACATGATGATATATAAATTGTTGTATGAGATGATCATGTTTTGTAAAAGTTATCGGCAGCTTGGAGGAGCCTTATGGTTGTCACTTTATTGTATGAAATGCAATCGCCATGTAATTGCTTTACATTATCACTAAGCGGTAGCGATAGTCGTAGATGCAATAGTTGGCGAGACGACAGCGATGCTACGATGGAGATCAAGGTGTCAAGCCAGTGACGATGGAGATCATGACGGTGCTTTGGAGATGGAGATCAAAGGCACAAGATAATGATGGCCATATCATGTCACATATTTTGATTGCATGTGATGTTTATCCTTTATGCATCTTATTTTGCTTAGTACGGTGGTAGCATTATAAGATGATCCCTCACTAAATTTCAAGGTATAAGTGTTCTCCCTGAGTATGCACCGTTGCTACAGTTCGTCGTGCCGAGACACCACGTGATGATCGGGCGTGATAAGCTCTACGTTCGCATACAACGGGTGCAAGCCAGTTTTGCACGTGCAGAATATTCGGGTTAAACTTGACGAGCCTAGCATATGCAGATATGGCCTCGGAACACTGAGACCGAAAGGTCGAACGTGAATCATATAGTAGATATGATCAACATAGTGATGTTCACCATTGAAAACTACTCCATCTCACGTGATGATCGGACATGGTTTAGTTGATATGGATCACGCGATCATTTAGATGACTAGAGGGATGTCTATCTAAGTGGAGTTCTTAAGTAATATGATTAATTGAACTTTAATTTATCATGAACTTAGTACCTGATAGTGTTTGCATGTCTATGTTGTTGTAGATCAATGGCCCGTGCTACCGTTCCTTTGAATTTTAATGCGTTCCTAGAGAAAGCTAAGTTGAAAGATGATGGTAGCAATTACACGGACTGGGTCCGTAACTTGAGGATTATCCTCATTGCTGCACAGAAGAATTGAGTCCTGGAAGCACCGCTAGGTGTACCACCCGCGCCAGCAACTGCAGACATTGTGAATTCCTGGTAGTCAGGTGTTGATGACTACTTGATAGTTCAGTGTGCCATGCTTTACGGCTTACAATCTGGACTTCAAAGACGTTTTGAACGTCATGGAGCATATGAGATGTTCCAGGAGTTGAAGTTAATATTTCAAGCAAATGCCCGAGTTGAGAGATATGAAGTCTCCAACAAGTTCTATAGCTGCAAAATGGAGGAGAATAGTTCTGTTAGTGAACACATACTCAGAATGTCTGGGCACCACAACCACTTGACTCAGCTGGGAGATAATCTTCCTGATGATATTGTCATTGACAGAGTTCTTCAATCACTGCCACCAAGGTATAAAGGCTTCGTGATGAACTATAATATGCAAGGGATGGAAAAGACTATTCTCGAGCTCTTCGCAATGCTAAAGGATGCAGAGGTAGAAATCAAAAAGGAGCATCAAGTGTTGATGGTTAATAAGACCACTAGTTTCAAGAAAAAGGGCCAAGGGAAGAAGGGGAACTTCAAGAAGAACGTCAAGCAAGTTGCTGCTCAAGTGAAGAAGCCTAAATCTGGACCTAAGCCTGGGACTGAGTGCTTTTACTACAAACGGTCTGGTCACTGGAAACGGAACTGCCCCAAGTATTTGGCGGATAAGAAGGATGGCAAAGTGAAAGGTATATTTGATATATATGTTGTTGATGTGTACCTTACTAATGCTCGTAGTAGCGGCTGGGTACTTGATACTGGTTCTGTTGCTCATATTTGCAACTCGAAACAGGGGCTACGGATTAAACGAAGATTGGCTTAGGACGAGGTGATGATGCACGTGGGAAATGGTTCCAAAGGTGATGTGATCGCCGTCGGCACGCTACCTCTACATCTACCATCAGGATTAGTTTTACACTTGAATAATTGTTATTTGGTGCCAGCGTTAAGCATGAACATTATATCTGTATCTTGTTTGATGCGAGACAGTTATTCATTTAAATCAGAGAATACTGATTGTTCTATTTATATGAGTAATATCTTTTATGGTCAGATTTGTAACACCCTCAGTGTCATGCAACGGTAACCCACTGTGATTAAGCTAATCATTCTTCCAAACAGTGCTTAATCACCTTTGATTCAAATCTCATTTGAAATTCCACTTTGCAATCAAATTCAATTTGCAAGTGCAAAATGAAGTTGATCAAAACTTGTTGGAAAAATGTTCACCTTTTAGCAAGTAATCCAAAACTATTTACTGTTAAGGAACACAACATCATCATCATTTCTAAATGGGCCTAATGCATTTTAACAGAGCAAAAACAGCCTTTAAAATGCCCTTTTCATTATTGAATAAATTCAAATGAAGTCCAAAAATGCCCAAACTTTTTGTGGCAGTGCTGGATATTGCAAAGTAATTATGTGACCAAGTTTCACATTTTTGCAAAATCATATGGAAGCTCGAAATATTACTAAACCCCTTTCTAAAAAAAGGAGAATAGACAAGGCCACTGTGCACAGGCCTAAGTGCACAGTGCCTAGAGCTCAACCCACCACGGCCTCCTCCTTCTCCCCCGTTCTCTGTTCAAGCGACCGAGGCACGCCCGCCGTCGCCGCCGAACCCACCTCGCCGACCACGCCACTACAGGCCGTCGGGGTGGATAAGATCACCGTGGCCTCCCCTCTCGTCATCTTCATCCATTCGCCCCCGTGTGCCTCTCCCTCTCTCGTTCCCCACCTCACCCGAAACGCTCGCCGCCGTCGCCGCTCGATTCCGTGGCCACCGTGCCTCCCGCGCCTCGATCTGGAGTTCACCGTCTTCCTCGTCATCGTCTACGTCGCCTACGCCATCGGGACCGAGCCGAACGCCTCTACTCCGACCGGAACGAGCTCGTCTTCAACCTTCGGATCGTTGGCGTTCGTCGCCGATTCCGGCTACCTCGCGCCCTCCCCGAGCTCACTGCCACTCCCTATGGCTCCGTTGTGAGCTCCCGCTTCTCCTCCCCCTCTCCGTTAGCTCGCCCACGTTTCGTAGCCGCCGATGCCACCGACGATCGAACACTCCGCCGCTAGCGCTTGTCGCCGGCGTAGCCACGGTGACCCTTGGGTCACGTGCGTGCCACCATCGCGCTCACCGCACCGCGTAGGCCTCGTCTAGCCGCTTGGTTTGCCCGCAAATGCACCCAGCCCCGATCCCGATGACGACCGAAGTCCGGCGTCCGCCTCGCCGTCGACATTCCCGACCACCGCGGCCTCTGCCACCACCCCAGATCGCCTCGCCGTCGTCTTCTTGTTCGAACGAGTCCAGCCGCGTCCGATTTGAGCCACCATAGCGCAAATCCGGCGGCCTCCCGTGCGCGCCGCCATGCGTTTTGGTCGCCGGCGTTGCTCCGGCCGCCGTGCTAACCTGGCGCCAACGTGGCCCTACGGGGGCCACCCCAGTGAGGCTGCCAGGGGGCCCCGGCGCCCAGTTGACCATGTTGACTCTGGTCAACGCAGTTACTGTGCACTGACATGTGGGCCCCATCTGTTAATTAGGCTAACTAAACGTTTTTATAAATAAAATTAACTTGTAGACTAATTAGTCACTGACATGTGGGGCCCAGCTGCTAATTAACCCCCATGTTCAATTAAAAAAACCCACTGCTAGCCCTCTGTCTATGACATGCGGGACCCACTAGCCAGTTTGACCAGTCAGCGGGTCTGTTGACCTGCTGATGTCATGTTGACACTCTGCTGACGTCATAATTCCTTTTCTGTTAATATTAATAATTCCAGAAAGTACTTTAATCTTTAAAAATTCATAGAAAATAAACCGTAACTCGGATGGAAATGTTTTCTACATGAAAGTTGCTCAGAAATATCCAACAAAGCCGAATGCGCGGTCCGTTAATTTGTCACATGCCTCTAGCATGCTGA
The DNA here is from genome assembly GCF_018294505.1 of Triticum aestivum. Taxonomy (NCBI): domain Eukaryota; kingdom Viridiplantae; phylum Streptophyta; class Magnoliopsida; order Poales; family Poaceae; genus Triticum; species Triticum aestivum. Next base: position 327,051,746 of record NC_057802.1, on the reverse strand, counting down.
ACATGGAACTTTCCCCCTCCGGTCATCTGTCTGGCATAGGTCCGGAACCGGGAAAACATTCCCGGTTGAATTCCCCCCCTTCACCTATTCGTGTAGACATACGTTAGGTCACACCCGACACGTCGTATTACCACGTTATGCTTTGTGATGCTATGTTTGCTTTATATTTACTGTTTCTTATCCCTCTTATCTCCGGTAGACCCTGAGACCGATGTTGCCCCTGTGATTGACTATGTCGACGACGACCCCTCCTTGCCAGAGCAACCAGGCAAGCCCCCCCCCCTTTGATCACCAGATATCGCCTATTCTTCTCTATACTGCTTGCATTAGAGTAGTGTAGCATGTTACTGCTTTCGGTTAATCCTATTCTGTTGCATAGCCTGTCATTGTTGCTACAGTTGTTACCCTTACCTGCTATCCTACTTCTTAGTATAGGATGCTAGTGTTCCATCAGTGGCCCTACACTCTTGTTCGTCTGCCATGCTATACTACTGGGCCGTGATCACTGCGGGAGGTGATCACGGGTATATACTTTATACTTTATACATGACACATGTGGTGACTAAAGTCGGGTCAGCTCGTTGAGTACCCGCAAGTGATTCTGATGAGGGGGCTGAAAGGACAGGTGGCTCCATCCCGATAGAGGTGGGCCTGGGTTCCTGACGGCCCCCGAGTGTTACTTTATGGCGGAGCGACAGGGCAGGTTGAGACCACCTAGGAGAGAGGTGGGCCTGGCCCTGGTCGGCGTTCGCGGAAACTGAACACGCTTAACGAGATCTTGGTATTTGATCTGAGTCTGGCCATTTGGTCTATACGCACTAACCAACTACGAGGGAACAGTTATGGGCACTCGACGTCGTGGTATCAGCCGAAGCCTTCTTGACGTCAGCGATGGAGCGGCGCGCGCCGGATTGGACTGGAACGCCTGCTAGGCTAGGTCTGCTTCCGGCCGCCCACGCAACGTGCAGGTGTGCAATGGGCGATGGACCCAGACCCCTGTGCCATAGGATTTTGACCGGCGTGCTGACCTCTGTGTTGTGCCTAGGTGGGGATGCGACGTGTTGATCTTACGAGGCCGGGCATGACCCAGGAAAGTGTGTCCGGCCAAATGGGATCGAGCGTGTTGGGTTATGTGGTGCACCCCTGCAGGGAAGTTTATCTATTCGAATAGCCGTGTCCCTCGGTAAAAGGATGACCCGGAGTTGTACCTTGACCTTATGACAACTAGAACCGGATACTTAATAAAATACACCCTTCCAAGTGCCAGATACAACCCGGTGATCGCTCTCTAACAGGGCGACGAGGAGGGGATCGCCGGGTAGGATTATGCTATACGATGCTACTTGGAGGACTTCAATCTACTCTCTTCTACATGCTGCAAGATGGAGATGGCCAGAAGCGTAGTCTTCGACAGGACTAGCTATCCCGCTCTTATTCTGGCATTCTGCAGTTCAGTCCACTGATATGCCCCTTTACATAAATACCCATGCATATGTAGTGTAGCTCCTTGCTTGCCAGTACTTTGGATGAGTACTCACGGTTGCTTTTCTCCCTCTTTTCCCCTTCCTATACCTGGTTGTCGCAACCAGATGCTGGAGTCCAAGAGCTAGAGATCCCGAGGATGATTCTACATGGAGTTCGGCTTCGAGGAGTAGTTAGGAGGTCCCAGGCAGGAGGCCTTGCCTCTTCGATCGTTGCTACTTTTGTGCTAGCCTTCTTATGGCAAACTTGTTTAACTTATGTCTGTACTCAGATATTGTTGCTTCCGCTGACTCGTCTATGATCGAGCACTTGTATTCGAGCCCTCGAGGCCCCTGGCTTGTATTATGATGCTTGTATGACTTATTTATGTCGTAGAGTTGTGTTGTGATATCTTCCCGTGAGTCCCTGATCTTGATCGTACACATTTGCGTGCATGATTAGTGTACGGTCAAATCGGGGGCGTCACAAGTTGGTATCAGAGCCGACTGCCTGTAGGAATCCCCCTTTCCAACTCCTTGGCCGAAGCCGAGTCTAGTCATTGAAAAACTTTTACTAACATGGCTGTGTGGCTTACGGGCCCACGTCGCCATTGGGTGGTACTAGGATCTTTTACTCCTCGACCTTTACTCTGGGACTATGATCTCTCTCCTATTCGGGTTAAATGAATTTTGCTAAATCTAACATTAGGATCTCGTTATCACTTTCACTCGGAGAGCCCCTTATTACTGATGATCCTCTGCTGCATGTGAAGACCCTGAAGACACTCTCCGCTGTTAACCCGACAACTTCTGTTCATCGCTTTTGCAATTCCCTTCCATCGATGAACTCCTATGGATAACCACGTATACTCGCCTTTCATACAATGTTTCACCGTTGATCTTGTTATTACAAGACACCCCGAAATTCTCTCTGTTGTTCCGAGAATCCTTTGAGCTTACTGCCTTGCTGTTCCTTGTCACCTGAATACCCCTACGGATAATTCTCGCACTTATCGAGTATCTGCTTATCCCCAATTGATTCAAGTAATTCACAAAAGTCTTTGAAATACTATTTGAACTTCCGAAATCCTGAGCAGCCTATTGCTCTTGAAATTCTTGCTTACTTGCATTATGATTAATCTTAAGTCTCGTAATCTTATTGGCATCTCTTGTCATTATCATTTTGAGTCTGTTGATTCAATTTGTTGCGAATGCTCGCAATCCTCAATCAGAGCCTAGAATTCATCCTTCCGGCTCAGACGTCATTTGAAACATGAATTGGTTATCGACCAATCAAATTGCCGTCGATTGTACCCTTAAGTCTATTCAACTTATCCTTTCTTAATCAGACCATTGGCTTCTGATCCCTTGATTTGGAAATGATAATTCCTTTGCATTTGAGCTTTGAATTACTCAGTTGTTTTTATAGTCCGATGCCCTTTCGTTCCTTCTTCCTCTGATAGAGTACCGATACTCGCATCAGCTCCGTTGTAGGCCACAAGACCCCTTGTTGGGTTATTATCCGACAGTGTCCTTCATATTCAATAACCTTGTGATCATTTCCATGGATATATAATGCCTTTGGTAATTTGTATCCTCTGCTTGATAACCATACTCTATTTTCGAGCTGGTGATATTTACTATTGAAGCTTGTGGTATATGTTTCCATGATGCCCCGATGGATTGAACCTATACCTTCCCTAAAAACCGTATGAACCCGAAGGTTTTCACAAGCCATACCCTTCTGGTATTTTACCAGATAATTTTCTACCATACAACTTCATCGAATGCGAGAAGTGAATGAAAGGTTATGCATTGGAGAAGTGGGAGTCGACCTTGAACTTTGTGTTCATGCCCATGGACACGATGTAGATCTTATCATTAAAAAGTTCTCTTAAATTAATTATTCCCTTGGTATAAGTTCATCTTATATCTGGGATCTGGCCTTTTGCAATCGTGATTCCGACCATGTTCTCCTTTAAATACCATTTCTCGTACAAGTTGAGCACTTGTCTTCTGCAGAGCAATACCCCAGTCCAACCTCTATTCTGATCTGTCGTCGAGTATTACCCCCTGGTATCTCGAGATTATCACGGAACTGCATAACTTCTTATGAGTTCCTCATCAAGTATTACATTCTCATTGATTCCAATTTTTCACGGGCTCCGAGTTATTAAACACTCAAGGACATCGATAACTGAATCGAGTCCGCATCAAACAACTATTATTAATCTCCTTTGCTTACGAGTCCGTACTCGATCACGTCATCCCTAGCCTCCTCGGCTATGTCATTATCATGCCGATTTTAACTGTGCTACCCGGTCCTTCCTAGTGCACAAATTTCGACAGTGAGCTAATCTTGCGTCGATCTTCCTCGTCATATCACTTCTCCTTGAATAGCAAACTTGATTTCGAGTTTGTGTCCTACCCGTGGTTCCAATAACCTTTCGCTTTCATCATTCCTTTGACTTGATGTCATCATCGATCAATTACATCTTCTTGAAAACCTCTCGACAAATTTGTCGTGATCATTGTCAACAGTTTGACTTCTTCCAATTTGTGTGTCGAAATTCAGGATGAGAAATACCATCCTTGCCCCTCGATGAATTGTGTTATCATCGACAACATTCTTGCCTCCCCCCAACACAAACTCGTTCATGTTTTGTGTTATACCTTGAGATCCTTGCTATCCAGCATTTGTTCTTGTTTACTTTGGAGTATTACCATCCTTTATATCAAGAATGTCTTGAGAATTTAACCACCCCTGAAGAATTCTTGATATAGTAATACATCTTGCCGTCTACATTCAGTTCTTGGTCCCCATGTTGATTTTAACCGAAGTACCCACAAATGAACTGTGATGTGTAAAAATTCAAAACTTCCAGCAACCCTATTGCTTGTAAGTAAATGAACGATAGTTTCATTCCTTGTGTATTGGTTATCGAATCACCATTCTAACATTGATCATGCTACCTAAGCCCATATTCGGGTGCACCTTTCAACCAATGTTTAATTGTGTATGTTTTCCTCGAGCATACATCATTAAGTCGTTCGATCTAGCTAATGTTATCTCCTTGTTCACATAGTTGTGGAAATCCATCTTTTGGAAATCTCAATGGATTGTCTCAATCAGTCACCTCCTCACCTCTCCTTGATTTAATGATGAACCCTTGTTCAGAACTCGCTTCCATAGTTCATCTCTCGAGAATCTTCGATGTCGTTTCGACAATGTGTTGCACCTTTCTTCTCAGGCATCCTGAATCTGAGTTATCCTAACACCGATCAGATCTGAATCTCGGTCAGATATGATGGTTGGAACATATTCCCAAGAGTTATAACGTTGGTCTTTATACAACCCGGTAAGGTGGTGTCTTTGCTTAGCACCCCTAGCCAGAGGACCTATTGTTATAAGTTTTCCCTTTTTAGCAAGGTTAGCTATTCTTCCATGAGGAAATTGTAAGACTTACTCTATAAGTTGTTCCTGATGGATCCTTTGTGTATCCATAGCCTGATCTTACCTAATGACCATGTCAATGCTATCTCGAAGCATGCCTATGGTACTCCGATCTTCAATAAAAACATTTGAAGCACAATGCTAAATTTTTGTTATCAATTATTCAAACACTGTTGTTTGGGTAATGTCATGAACTTCCTCTTCCCTAACCTAAATGGTTCTCTTCTAACCATTGTCCTTGGGAAGGATATACCCCTGAAATATGTGTTTAAACACCTTTTCCTTTCCATTGTTCTGTTTAATCTGATAATCATATTTTCCTTTCCATTGGTTGGTTTAACGTTTCTGGTGATCATTATGATCTAAGCAGTATTAATTCCCTGCTTGTGCAAACACCTCGGTGTACAACTCTGTCAGTAAGACCCTGTTACTATTGTTGGTGACATTTCGGTAACCACCGATGGACGAGAACTTTGCCTATTGGTCCGCCTCGTTTCAACGAGCAGGAAAATGGTTCTCTTCGTCCCTCGCCCTTGGTACCGACGTTGTTGCCGACATAACTGGCAGGCTACCCTCTGACATGCCTTGCTACCATGACCGTGCAAGATGTTACCATTCCTCCTACTTTTAATCCACATGGTGGGCCCATAACCCACAGTTCCACAGGATCGAAACCTGACTCTCCTATACACCCCTGTTTCTAAAGTTACTCCTCACGCTTGGCTTCTTATGAAAGTCCCGAGACACCTTCCGAGAGACGATCTATTCTGGTATCAGACGCAATAATTATTCCCATTCCTCTGAATCCCATTCACCCTCTATTTCGGGCAACAAACGATTGCCTACCCGGTTAAAGCTTCTTATTGCAACTCCTTACCTTGCTCTCGATGTCTTTCTTAAATTTCAACTCGAGAGATGCCTCTATGCCATGTTCACTGAGATAGCCCCCAGGCACCTATCATGTGTTGAGCTCCATCATTCCCGAGTTTTCCCCCCCTTACTACACCCTTAAAATTTCGGGACGAGATTTCTTGTAGTGGAGGAGATTTGTAACACCCTCAGTGTCATGCTACGGTAACCCACTGTGATTAAGCTAATCATTCTTCCAAACAGTGCTTAATCACCTTTGATTCAAATCTCATTTGAAATTCCACTTTGCAATCAAATTCAATTTGCAAGTGCAAAATGAAGTTGATCAAAACTTGTTGGAAAAATGTTCACCTTTTAGCAAATAATCCAAAACTATTTACTGTTAAGGAACACAACATCATCATCATTTCTAAATGGGCCTAATGCATTTTAACAGAGAAAAAACAGCCTTTAAAATGCCCTTTTCATTATTGAATAAATTCAAATGAAGTCCAAAAATGCCCAAACTTTTTGTGGCGGTGCTGGATATTGCAAAGTAATTATGTGACCAAGTTTCACATTTTTGCAAAATCATATGGAAGCTCAAAATATTACTAAACCCCTTTCTAAAAAAAGGAGAATAGAAAAGGCCACTGTGCACAGGCCTAAGTGCACAGTGCCTAGAGCTCAACCCACCACGGCCTCCTCCTTCTCCCCCGTTCTCTGTTCAAGCGACCGACGCGCGCCCGCCGTAGCCGCCGAACCCACCTCGCCGACCACGCCGCTTCAGGCCGTCGGGGTGGATAAGATCTCCACCGTGGCCTCCCCTCTCGTCATCTTCATCCATTCGCCCCCGCGTGCCTCTCCCTCTCTCGTTCCCCACCTCACCCGAAACGCTCGCCGCCGTCGCCGCTCGATTCCGTGGCCACCGTGCCTCCCGCGCCTCGATCTGGAGCTCACCGTCTTCCTCGTTATCGTCTACGTCGCTACGCCATCGGGACCGAGCCGAACGCCTCTACTCCAACTGGAACGAACTCGTCTTCAACCTTTGGATCGTCGGCGTTTGTCGCCGATTCCGGCTACCTCGTGCCCTCCCCGAGCTCACTGCCACTCCCTATGGCTCCGCTGTGAGCTCCCGCTTCTCCTCCCCCTCTCCGTTAGCTCGCCCACGTTTCGTAGCCGCCGATGCCATCGACGACCGAACACTCCGCCGCTCGTGCTTGTCGCCGGCGTAGCCACGGTGACCCTTGGGTCACGTGCGTGCCACCATCGCGCTCACCGCACCGCGTAGGCCTCGTCTAGCCGCTTGGTTTGCCCGCAAACGCACCCAGTGTAACATCCCAAATTTTCAATTTGGAATGTTATACATTAGATCATCATTGCATAGCATATTTTATTGCATTTTGGCAAATCCTCGATAAATCCTAAGCAACTCAAGGACCCTCGAAGAGAGTTGGGGATTCTCCCGATTTTTCATATTTGATCTATATCAAATAATAAAACGAGGATTTTTGGTTTAATTATTTTCTCTCCGAAAAATATTTCATATTAAAATAAATGAGAGGAGAAAATATGACTTCTCCAAAACAATTGAAATATTGAAGGAAAAATATTAAAATCATATATTGGATTTTATTCGGATTTTATTTGCAATTTTACTTGCATTAAAAAAATGCACGTTTTCAAAACTGCATTTTTGGGTCAAAAAAATGTTCACCTTGTTCTAATTATTTTAGTTAGACGGGGAAAATTTGTTTTATCATTTTTGGATTTTTATTTATTTTTCTGCAATTTGTTTTTAATTCGGCGGAATATTTACAAAAAAAACCTCGCGCCCGACTGGGCCGAGGCCCAGCCGAGCCAGGCCGCCGCCTCCCGTCGTCTCCCTCGCGCGCACGACGCTGTTGCCGCCGAGACCGGCTCGGACACGCCGCCCCGCTGCCGCCTTGCCCCCTCCTCCACGCCACCCCCTCCCCCTCTTAAATACCCCCACCCCGCCTCCTCTCCTCACCCCGCCGCCACCCCGCCCCGCCACCGCCGCCCGCCGCCCTGCAGCCGAGCCCCGCCGCCGCCCGAGCCTCGCCGCCGCCCCGCCGGAGTCCCGCCGGAGCCGCCGCCCGAGGTAGCCGAGCCGCTGCCGCCCGAGTCCGGTTTTTTTTAAAAACCGATTCGGTTTATTTTTTTTAAACCCTAGTTTTCGTTTTTTTTCAGATCGGTTTATTTTTTTCGGTTTTATTACTTAGTGAACGTTCACCGACCCGTTCGTTTTAACGAACGTGTTCGTCGGATTTTCGCTGTTAACGAACGTCCGTTCATTTAACTGTTCGTCCGTTTTTCTTTTTCGTCGGATTTTTTCCGCGATTATTCCAGATCGTGATTTCAGATCAGAACTTCGTTTTCGTTTAACTTTTCGCTCGTTTATCGGAATCAGGCGATTCAAGCGCCTAGAGTTTCATCTCGAAATTCTCTTTCCGTTTAACCTACTCAAACAAGTTTTTGCTACTGTAAAATTTGACCTAGATCCAGATTAGTAAACAAAGCTTGTTTCTTGCGCCGTTTGATTTTTGTTGCTTCGTTCGATTTTTCTTTTTGCAAACCGGAGTTCTTAAGTTGAACTTTCTGGTTGGATCTTTTATTTGAGTTTTACTTGTGCATTAGATGAGTACTTATTGTTTGCTTGTTTGTTCGCGATAGAGTACCCGGAGTGCGCTGCTTGTTACTTCGAATCTCTAGGTTTCGCGGATCATCAGCAAGGCAAGTAACACTTTGATCATACTTTTCCATACCCAGTTTTTATTGCATTAGATCAATCCTCAAACATTGCATGGTTAGGATCTAATTAAACTGTGGGTATTGGGAAGTAGTTGAGGTAGTACCTATTACCTGTTTTATTATCAAACCCTTGGGAGTTACTTCTACGTTTGCTATTATATCGCTATGCTATGCTCGTAGACGTGGATTGGGTTTGAGAGATATTCATGACAGATGTGAGATTGTTAATTAATGGTTTACTTAAGGTGGCAACTAAAACTCACATCTGGGTGGATTGAGGCACCTGGAGAACCCAGTGTTGCCTGTATTTTTGGATATCCCGGAGTACCCGTGTGATCATCCTATGGACCGCCACCCAGGCTCAAAGGGATCATGAGATTATTCATGCTAGAAACTTCCATGTGCAGCCACAAGCTATTATGGGCTCTAGCATAGTTGATTAAGTTGTGTGAGCTCTTGAAGAGGTAGACTAGCAGATGTAGGGGATGTAGGTGGTACGGTCTACCCAGAGTAGAGAATTAACGCTTCTGAAAGACTGTGTCTCGGTCATCCATTTCTCAAACATCATGCAGTGCGAGAATCAAGCGGAGGCGATCGAGTCTTGTGGGGAAAAGTGCACAAACCTCTGCAGAGTGTACAAACTAATCATGGTTAGCCGTGTCCCCGGTTATGGACAACTTGAGTATCTAGTACTTGGATTATCATGTGAATCTCATCACCATGTTACTTTAATTAATTTTGTTGGGTTAATGATGATACTTAATTGGGATTGAGTTGGAGGTACCTTCTCAATGTTTAACAACCACCATGATAGTTAAATAAAATTTATTCCTTTGCAGTAGGGAAAAATTGGCTTTTTGCAAAACTGTAACCATAGAGCTTTCCACCAGCCATATATGCATATAGTATAGCATTATTATGTTCATTATTCTCTATGTGTTACATTGCCAGCATATTCCATGTGCTGACCCGTTTCGGGCTGCAACGTTTCATGTTGCAGACTTTTCAGACGACGAGTAAGGTGCCTTAGGTTGTGGTCTCATACTCAGTGATGCCGTTGGAGTTGATGGACTCACTTATCTTCCAAGCCTTCCGCTGTTATCGTATTTAGATGGCCTTAAGCCATATTTATCATACTTATTCTCTTTTGAGATATTCGTTGTAATAAGTGTGTGATTGCTACTCTGTTATAAATCATCCATTTGTACTGTGCGTGTCAGCATTACTGATCCAGGGATGACACTGGTGCACAGCAGCACCGACTGTTTGAGGTCTGGTCGCTACACCCAGCCCCGATCCCGATGACGACCGAAGTCCGGCGTCCGCCTCGCCGCTCGCCGTCGACGTTCCCGACCACCGCGGCCTCTGCCACCACCCCAGATCGCCTCATCGTCGTCTTCTCGTTCGAACGAGTCCAGCCGCGTCCGATTTGAGCCACCGTAGCACAAATCCGGCGGCCTCCCGTGCGCGCCGCCATGCGTTTTGGTCGCCGGCGTTGCTCCGACCGCCGTGCTGACCTCGAGCCAACGTGGCCATATGGGGGCCACCCCAGTGAGGCTGTCAGGGGGCCCCGGCGCCCAGTTGACCACGTTGACTCTGGTCAACGCAGTTACTGTGCACTGATATGTGGGCCCCGTCTGTTAATTAGGCTAACTAAACGTTTTTATAAATAAAATTAACTTGCTAGACTAATTAGTCACTCACATGTGGGGCCCAGCTGCTAATTAACCCCCATGTTCAATTAAAATAACCCACTGCTAGCCCTCTGTCTATGACATGCGGGACCCACTGGCCAGTTTGACCAGTCAGCGGGTCTGTTGACCTGCTGATGTCATGTTGACACTCTGCTGACGTCATAATTCCTTTTCTGTTAATATTAATAATTCTAGAAAGTACTTTAATCTTTAAAAATTCATAGAAATTAAACCGTAACTCGGATGGAAATGTTTTCTACATGAAAGTTGCTCAGAAAAATCCAACGAATCCGAATACGCGGTCCGTTCATTTGTCACATGCCTCTAGCATGCTGAACATGGAACTTTCCCCCTGCGGTCATCTGTCTGGCACAGGTCCAGAACCAGGAAAACATTCCCGGTTGAATTCCCCCTTCACCTATTCGTGTAGACATACGTTAGGTCACACCTGACACGTCGTACTACCACGTTATGCTTTGTGATGCTATGTTTGCTTTATATTTACTGTTTCTTCTCCCTCTTCTCTCCGGTAGACCCCGAGACCGATGTTGCCCCTGTGATCGACTATGTCGACGACGACCCCTCCTTGCCAGAGCAACCAGGCAAGCCCCCCTTGATCACTAGATATCGCCTATTCTTCTCTATACTGCTTGCATTAGAGTAGTGGAGCATGTTGCTGCTTTCGGTTAATCCTATTCTGTTGCATAGCCTGTCATTGTTGCTACAGTTGTTACCCTTACCTGCTATCCTACTGCTTAGTATAGGATGCTAGTGTTCCATCAGTGGCCCTACACTCTTGTTCGTCTGCCATGCTATACTACTGGGCCGTGATCACTGCGGGAGGTGATCACGGGTATATACTTTATACTTTATACATGACACATGTGGTGACTAAAGTCGGGTCAGCTCGTTGAGTACCCGCAAGTGATTCTGATGAGGGGGCTGAAAGGACAGGTGGCTCCATCCCGATAGAGGTGGGCCTGGGTTCCTGACGGCCCCCGAGTGTTACTTTATGGCGGAGCGACAGGGCAGGTTGAGACCACCTAGGAGAGAGGTGGGCCTGGCCCTGGTTGGCGTTCGCGGATACTTAACACGCTTAATGAGATCTTGGTATTTGATCTGAGTCTGGCCATTTGGTCTATACGCACTAACCAACTACGCGGGAACAGTTATGGGCACTCGACGTCGTGGTATCAGTCGAAGCCTTCTTGACGTCAGCGACGGAGCGGCGCGCGCCGGATTGGAGTAGAACGCCTGGTAGGCTAGGTCTGCTTCCGGCCATCCTCGCAACATGCAGGTGTGCAATGGGCGATGGGCCCAGACCCCTGCGCCATAGGATTTTGACCGGCGTGCTGACCTCTCTGTTGTGCCTAGGTGGGGTTGCGACGTGTTGACCTTACGAGGCCGGGCATGACCCAGGAAAGTGTGTCCGGCCAAATGGGATCGAGCGTGTTGGGTTATGTGGTGCACCCCTGCAGGGAAGTTTATCTATTCGAATAGCCGTGTCCCTCGGTAAAAGGACGACCCGGAGTTGTACCTTGACCTTATGACAACTAGAACCGGATACTTAATAAAATACACCCTTCCAAGTGCCAGATACAACCCGGTGATCGCTCTCTAACAAGGCGACGAGGAGGGGATCGCCGTGTAGGATTATGCTATACGATGCTACTTGGAGGACTTCAATCTACTCTCTTCTACATGCTGCAAGATGGAGATGGCCAGAAGCATAGTCTTCGACAGGACTAGCTATCCCCCTCTTATTCTGGCATTCTGCAGTTCAGTCCACTGATATGCCCCTTTACACATATACCCATGCATATGTAGTGTAGCTCCTTGCTTGCGAGTACTTTGGATGAGTAATCACGGTTGCTTTTCTCCCTCTTTTCCCCTTTCTATACCTGGTTGTCGCAACCAGATGCTGGAGTCCAGGAGCTAGAGATCCCGAGGATGATTCTACATGGAGTTTGGCTTCGAGGAGTAGTTAGGAGGTCCCAGGCAGGAGGCCTTGCCTCTTCGATCGTTGCTACTTTTGTGCTAGCCTTCTTAAGGCAAACTTGTTTAACTTATGTCTGTACTCAGATATTGTTGCTTCCGCTGACTCGTCTATGATCGAGCACTTGTATTCGAGCCCTCGAGGCCCCTGGCTTGTATTATGATGCTTGTATGACTTATTTATGTTGTAGAGTTGTGTTGTGATATCTTCCCGTGAGTCCCTGATCTTGATCGTACACATTTGCGTGCATGATTAGTGTATGGTCGAATCAGGGGCGTCACAATGCACCCTTGAAGAGTGGTCTATTTTTGTTGTATCTCGATTGTAGTGATACACATGTTCATAATATTGAAGCCAAAAGATGCGAAGTTAATAATGATAGTGCAACTTATTTGTGGCACTGCCATTTAGGTCATATTGGTGTAAAGTGCATGAAAAAACTCCATGGTGATGGGCTTTTGGAATCACTTGATTATGAATCACTTGAAGCTTGCGAACCATGCCTCATGGGCAAGATGACTAAGACTCCGTTCTCCGAAAGAATGGAGCGAGCAATTGTTGGAAATAATACATACTGATGTATGTGGTCCGATAAGTGTTGAGGCTCGCGGCGGGTATCGTTATTTTCTGACCTTCATAGATGATTTGAGCAGATATGGGTATATCTACTTGATGAAACATAAGTATGAAACATTTGAAAAGTTCAAAGAATTTTAGAGTGAAGTGGAAAATCATCGTAACAAGATAATAAAGTTTCTACGATCTGATCGTGGAGGTGTATATTTGAGTTATGAGTTTGGTCTTCATTTGAAACAATGTGGAATAGTTTCGCAACTCACGCCACCTGGAACACCACAGCGTAATGGTGTGTCCAAACGTCGTAACCGTACTTTATTAGATATGATGCGATATATGATGTCTCTTACTGATTTACCGCTATCATTTTGAGGTTATGCTTTAGAGACGGCTGCATTCATGTTAAATAGGGCACCATCTAAATCCGTTGAGACGACACCATATGAACTGTGGTTTGGTAAGAAACCTAAGTTGTTGTTTCTTAAAGTTTGGGGCTGCGATGCTTATGTGAAAAAGCTTCAACCTGATAAGCTCGAACCCAAACCGGAGAATGTGTATTCATAGGATACCCAAAGGAGACTGTTGGGTACACCTTCTATCACAGATCCGAAGGCAAGATATTCGTTGCTAAGAATGGATCCTTTCTAGAGAAGGAGTTTCTCTCGAAAGAAGTGAGTGGGAGGAAAGTAGAACTTGATGAGGTAATTGTATCTTCTCCCGAATTGGAAAGTAGTTCATCACAAAAATCAGTTCCAGTGATTCCTACAACAATTAGTGAGGAAGCTAATGATGATGATCTGAAACTTCAGATCAAGTTATTACCGAACTTCGTAGGTCAACTATGATAGTGTCGCTAGCATCCATATGACAGAGAACCCAGGCCGACATGACTAGTCGTGAACCCAAAGTGGCACTAACTTACGGGGACAGGCATACATGAATCAACATCGAGCATGTCGGTCAGCAGCGTGCGAATCCGGGCTGTAGCACTGGGCTAACAGGACTCCGGTGAACCTGGCTGTAGCAGGCTAGGCAGGACTCCGGATGTCACCGTGTGACATTTCCCCGAAGGGACAGACACAGGAACGAAGTGAATCGCATGCCGGCCAGTCAAGTGTTCCGGAGCAGTAGTGCTGGGCTAGCAGGACTCCGGTGAACCGGGCTGTAGCGGACTACTATGGCTCATGGAAGCACAAGACTACATTTCCCCATAAGAGAGGCTACCAAGGATAAACAACTAGGTTGTCGGATCCCACACATGCCAAGCATTTCAATCGTACACACAATATCCTCGATATGTGCAAACACAACATGGCATCACAACAAGACTCTACGACTCAGAGTATTTATTCATTAGGCTCCGAGGAGCGAGATATTACAAACATGGGTCTCATGACCCAACATTCAGAGCATACAAGTCAAAGCACATGCGAAAGCTTAACATGTCTGAGTACAGACATCTACAAATGAAAAAGGCTGAGAAGCCTGACTATTTACTAGATCCTGCCGAGGGCACAAGATCGTAGCTGAGGTATCAAGCTAAACGTCGAAGTCCACACGGAACTACTAGCGAGACTGACGTCTCTCTGCAAAACATAAAATAAGCAAACGTGAGTACAAATGTACCCAGCAAGACTTACATCAGAACTATCTACATATGCATCGGTATCAACAAAGGGGGTGGTGGAGTTTAACTGCAGCAAGCCAGCTTTGACTCGGTGGCTATCCTAACTACGACTGCAAGTAACTCCTTTGAGGTGGCGCGCACGAGTCCACATATTCACCATATCAATACTCCACTATGGATCCGCTCCCGTCTCCCTACGAGAATGCCATCCATAGCACTCACGCTTATCTTGCGCATTTTAGAGTATCCACTTTCACTTGTCTATGAACTGTTATAGGCAACCCAGAAGTCCTTTACCGCGGAGACGGCTATTCGAATAGATCATATTAACCCTGCAGGGGTGTACTTCGTCACACACGCTCTCACCACTTACCGCCGTTTACACAGCATGTACTCGGCAACCTTCAAGCGGAAGCCCAGCGAGGGTGTCGGCCACAGCCTACCTAAACACTCAAGTCTCTAGTCCAGGTTTATCGCCTATTCAGGTTCCATCCGCAGGGAGTCCGTCCGAGGTTTCCACATACGGCCCCGAACGATGTGTGCAGGGTTCCCGAGACACCAAACGGGCGACTCGGTACACCGGGCCACGAGCCTACCGCATCACAGCCCACCCCTCGGGTCAGGCGCTGTCCACGGCCTCCAGCTTACTACAAACACCAGAAATTACGTGCAACTCCTGGACAGAGGACAAGGGTGATTAAGAAGCCGAGAGGGTCCATTGGTTTCGGGACCAATGCGTGGTAGTAACTGTATCATGGATCACAAACACAGAACTCAGTTCCTGAGGACGACTTCAATGAGACAACCCACCATGTTACATGGCCTCTCACCGCTACCTTTACCAAATCGTGTTCACACACTTAGCTCACACATAGTAGGACATGTTCACACAACTCCAATTCATCCCCGATGAATCAGATCTGACACAACTCTAAGCAATAGCAGGCATGACAAACAAGCATGAATGAGTAGGCACATCAGGGCTCAAACAACTCCTACTCATGCTAGTGGGTTTCATCTATTTACTATGGCAATGACAGGTCATGCAGAGGATAAGGGGTTCAACTACTGCAGCAAGTAACAGATGAGTCGTTGTTGTCCTAATGCAGTAAAGAGAGCAGGAGCGAGAGAGTGGGATTGTATCGGAATGAACAAGGGGGTTTGCTTGCCTGGCACTTCTGAAGATATTATAGTTCTTCATCGGTGTCATCGAACTCATCGTCGGAATTACGGCTATCGAGAGGGGACAATTACCGGCAACAGAGAGAAAACACAATCAATGCAATGCAACAATATGATGCATGGTCATGACATGTCAAGAATGTTATGATTTACCTTAATGCATCTAGCAACAGTTTAAATGAAGTCCATATGAACTAAGGGTTCATATGCAAACTCCACATTTAGCATTTAAAATGTCATTATCATGTTTTCACCTATACAGCAGGTATAACTTAGTTTGACATGCATGAAAGTGATACAGATGGATAGATTGCATTTTTCTGATAATTTTTCATATATAATTTGTTTCATTTGGAGTTATCGTTGAATTTCTATGAATTTTTGAAGTTTGTAGTATTTTCTGGAATTTCCTGAATAAACTTAAATCCAGAAAATGCTTTACTGCGTCAGCAAGACATAGGTGTGATGTCAGCAGGTCAACAGGGGCTGGTCCGGTCAATCCTGACCGGTGGGACCCGCACGTCAGTGTAACAGGGCAAGAACAGAGGCTGACCAGTGGGGCCAGGTCAACGGCCACGTCAGCGTAGTCAAACTGACACGTGGGGCCACTGGACTTAGATTAGTTCTAACTTGTTTCGTTAGCTGGTTAATTAGACCGGTGGGGCCCGACTGTCAATGTCACTAGATGTTAAATAACTAGGCTATTATCGGCTAATGACTTTGCCACATCAGCGTCACCGGAGGTATGCCGGCGGCGACCAAAAACGCGGCGGAGGTACACTGGAGGCGCTCGGGTTTCGCCTATGATACACCGTTCGGTGCGCCCTTTGGCCCTACGGAGAGCTGGCGCGATGGCGCGTCGGATGGTGGTGGTCTCCGGGCCTGGGGTGGCCGGAGTCGATGGTGGCGGGCTCGGTTGCGGCCGCCGGAGTTCGGGGGTGCACGGGGTTGCGGCTACGGTGCATGGGAGGAGGAACAGATGGGCGCTACGGGCTCCTGGGAGTGCACTCAGTGCAGTGACGCGCTCGGTTTATACAGAGGCGAACCAAAATGACGATGGTGACAAGTCCGGCGCCGGTGAGGTCTCGGTCTCGACGGAAACGAGGGCTACGATGAGCTAATGGACATGGGAGTAGAGGGGATTGGTAGAGGAGCTCATGGCGGGTGCAGAGGTAGCCTCGGCGTGCTCGGGGACGTCCTCGTTGCTGCGAATCGAGCAGCGGCGATCGCCGGCCATGGCGGTAAGTCGGCGGTGATGGCGTGGCTTCGGGGCACCCGGCGTCGCGTGCGTTGGCGTAGAGCTTCATGGATCCGAGGCGGAGCTTGTGGGCTAGCTGGAAGGCCGCGGTGGTGGCGAGCGGCGTCGACGGCAGCACTCGGTGGTGCTGCGGAAGCGAGCAGAGGAGGGAGAGGGAGTCCTGGGAGAGAGGGGAGAGGTGCAAGGGGTTGAGGGGAGTGCGTGGCACTCGGGGCTGGCTCCAGAAGCGGCGGAAGCAGGAGGTGGCACGGGCGCGTGCCGGCGTGCGGCGAACACACGCCTCGCGTCCTTCTGGCGCGAGGTGGGAGACGACTGGCAGATGGGCCTGGTGGGCTGCTACAGTGCCAGCCGGCCAGGTAAGCGCCAGGTATTCTCTCTCTCTCTCTTTTTGTTAACGTTTTCTATTTTTCTGTAACTTCGGGGCTTTATTAAAAATACCAAAACGTTTTCAATAATCCTGAAAATTAATTGTGGGCTATGTTTGGATTATTCCTAACCTCCCTCACTTAAGTTCAGAATTAATTGAGCACTTAAAATAATATACAGCATTTAAATGCCCAATTGCAAATAGCATATGATTTAAATCAGTGATCTTATGTGTCCTAGAAAATTGTGCACCATTTTTGTCAGAGGTCCTAGACCAAGGTAAAGATGATGAACATTTTAGAAGGGCATTTCAGGTTCATTGAGAAAATTATTTAGTAACCCTAGTTGGTTTAGGTGGTGCTGGGGGTTTTGGATCATCCCCATTTCAAGTTTCTGGAAAAGTGAACATGATGCATCAATCAAGTGCTAGCCTAGAGCAAGGTAGAGCTAGGGATGTGACATCACATCATTAGAGAATGATCTGATTGACTTGACCCATTCTGTTAGCTTAGCACTTGATCGTTTAGTATGTTGCTATTGCTTTCTTCATGACTTATACATGTTCCTATGACTATGAGATTATGCAACTCCCGTTTACCAGAGGAACACTTTGTGTGCTACCAAACGTCACAACATAACTGGGTGATTATAAAGGTTCTCTATAGGTGTCTGCGAAGGTACTTGTTGAGTTGACGTATTTCGAGATTAGGATTTGTCACTCCGATTGTCGGAGAGGTGTCTCTGGGCCCTCTCGGTAATGCACATCACTATAAGCCTTGCAAGCATTGTAACTAATGAGTTAGTTGCGGGATGATGTATTACGGAATGAGTAAAGAGCTTGCCGGTTATGAGATTGAACTAGGTATTGAGATACCGACTATCGAATCTCGGGCAAGTGACATACCGATGACAAAGGGAACAACGTATGTTGTTATGCGGTTTGACCGATAAAGATCTTCATAGAATATGTGGGAGCCAATATGAGCATCCAGGTTCCGCTATTGGTTATTGGCCGGAGATGTGTCTCGGTCATGTCTACATAGTTCTCGAACCCGTAGGGTCCACACGCTTAATGTTCGATGACGATCGGTAATATGAGTTTATGTGTTTTGATGTACCGAAGGTAGTTCGGAGTCCCGGATGAGATCGGGGACATGACGAGGAGTCTCGAAATGGTCGAGATGTAAAGATCGATATATTGGACGACTATATTCGGACATCAGAAAGGTTCCGAGTGATTCGGGTATTTTTCGGAAAGATCTATAGAGATTGATCAAGACGCTTAATTGGACTTTCACAAAGCACATAACTTGATAAAGTTTTGAAGAATTTCAAAATGGATCAGTCAAAGAAAGGGTTCTTGCCTACGTTACAAGGTGTGAAGTTGAGTCAGACTGAATGCCCGACCACTTCAGAAGATATAGAGAAAATGAAAGTCATTCCCTATACTTCAGCCATAGGTTCTATCATGTATGCAATGCTGTGTACCAGACCTGATGTGTGCCTTGCTATAAGTTTGGCAGGGAGGTACCAAAGTAATCCAGGAGTGGATCACTGGACAGCGGTCAAGAACATCCTGAAATACCTGAAAAGGACTAAGGATATGTTTCTCGTTTATGGAGGTGACAAAGAGCTCGTCGTAAATGGTTACATTGATGCAAGCTTTGACACTGATCCAGACGACAAACTGGATATGTATTTATATTGAATGGTGGAGCTGTCAGTTGGTGCAGTTCCAAGCAGAGAGTCATGGCGGGATCTACGTGTGAAGCGGAGTACATAGCTGCTTCGAAAGCAGCAAATGAAGGAATCTGGATGAAGGAGTTCATATTCGATCTAGGTGTAATACCTAGTGCATTGGGTCCAATGAAAATATTTTGTGACAATACTGGAGCAATTGCCTTGGCGAAGGAATCCAGATTTCACAAGAGAACCAAACACATCAAGAGAAGCTTCAATTCCATCCGCGATCAAGTCAAGGAGGGAGACATAGAGATTAGCAAAATACATACGGATCTGAATGTTGCAGACCCGTTGACTAAGCCTCTCTCACGAGCAAAACATGATCAGCACCAAGACTCCATGGGTGTTAGAATCATTACTATGTAATCTAGATTATTGACTCTAGTGCAAGTGGGAGACTGAAGGAAATATGCCCTAGAGGCAATAATAAAGTTGTTATTTATATTTCCTTATATCATGATAAATGTTTATTATTCATGCTAGAATTGTATTAACCGGAAACTTAGTACATGTGTGAATACATAGACAAACAGAGTGTCCCTAGTATGCCTCTACTTGACTAGCTCGTTAATCACAAATGGTTAAGTTTCCTAACCATAGACATGTGTTGTCATTTGATGAATGGGATCATATCATTAGAGAATGATGTGATGGACAAGACCCATCCGTTAGCTTAGCATAATGATCGTTTAGTTTTATTGCTATTGCTTTCTTCATGACTTACACATATTCCTCTGACTATGAGATTATGCAACTCTCGAATACCGGAGGAACACTTTGTGTGCTATCAAACATCACAACATAACTGGATGATTATAAAGATGCTCTACAGGTGTCTCCGATGGTGTTTGTTTAGTTGGCATAGATCGAGATTAGGATTTGTCACTCCGTGTATCGGAGAGGTATCTCTGGGCCCTCTCGGTAATGCTCATCACTATAAGCCTTGCAAGCAATGTGACTAATGAGTTAGTTGCAGGATGATGCATTACGGAACGAGTAAAGAGACTTGACGGTAATGAGATTGAAATAGGTATTATGATATCGACAATCGAATCTTGGGCAAGTAACATACTGATGACAAAGGGAATGATGTTGTTGTTATGCAGTTGATCTTCGTAGAATATGTAGGAGCCAATATGAGCATCCAGGTTCCGCTATCGGTTATTCACCGGAGATGTGTCTCGGTCATGTCTACATAGTTCTCGAACCCGTAGGGTCCGCACGCTTAACGTTCGATGACGATTTGTATTATGAGTTATGTGATTTGATGACCGAAGTTTGTTCGGAGTACCGGATGAGATCACGGACATGACGAGGAGTCTTGAAATGGTCGAGAGGTAAAGATTCGTATATAGGACGATTGTATTTGGACCCCAGAAGTGTTCCAGGTGATACCGGGTCACCGGAAGGGGTTCCGGGCAACCCCCGGCAAAGATATGGGCTTAATGGGCCAAGTAAGGGAACACACCAGCCCACAAGGGGCTGGTGGGCCCCCTATTGGGCCAGCCATGTGGGGAGAAAGTGAAAGGAGAGGAGGAAAAGGAAAGTATGAAGTAGGACGCCTACTTCCTCCCCCCTCCTTCCTTTCCTCCTCATCCAAATATGGTAAGGGGGAAGGGCGAATTGGACTAGGGGCCCAAGTAGGATTCCTCCTACTTGGGCGCGCCCTAGGCTGCCTCCCACCTTCTCCCTCCTTTATATACGTGGGGAGGGAACCCCTAGAAGACAAAACAATTGTTCCTAGCCGTGTGCGGCGCCCCCCTCCATAGTTAACACCTCGGTCATATCGTCATAGTGCATAGGCGAAGCCCTGCACCGGTGAAAGTGCAACTATCCCTGGGTGGTTTTGGTAATTACTAACAACATATAGCTCATTGAACTAATGCTATTTCAAGATGATCATTTCATAAAGTTCAATGGTTGGCATGGCATCGATTAGGAATGTGGACCCCTCAAAATGCTAAGGACACATATTGGCTCAAGCTCAAGGCTCTACATTTTCATTTTAGTGATCCAAGATCACATTGAGTCCATAGGAAAAGACAATACTATTAAAAGGGGGTGAGGTGTTGATTAATGGTTTGCTTGCTCAAAATGCTTAGTGATATGCTCCAAAGCCCTCAACCACTTTATCATATCCACATATGTCCCAAACCAAAAGTCAAACTCGGCCCTACCAATTTTATCTATCCGGCGCCACCGAGTTTATTTGACATAGCCACTGCCAGAAACCCTAGTCAGTTCGGTCTCACCGATAGGGATCTCGGTCTCACCGAGATGGGATTGCAAACTCTCTGTTTCCCTTAGTAACGTTTCAGTCCAACCAAGATGAGCGATTGGTCCACCGAGTTCGCAATGCAAACTCTCTGTTTCCCTTTCGTAACGTTTCGATCTCACCGAAATGAGCGAATTGGTCCCACCGAGTTTGCCTGACCAACTCTCTGTTTGCCTATTACAGAAATCGGTCCTGCCGAGTATATGTGATCGGTCTCACCAAGATTACGTTATGCCCTAACCCTAATGAAATTTGTCCCACCGAGTTGACATGTCGGTCCCACCGAAAAGCCTAACGTTCACATTTTTGAACTAAATCGGTCTGACCGAGTTTCATGATTCGGTCCCACCGAGTTTGGTAAATTGTGTGTAACGGTTAGATTTTGTGTGGAGGCTATATGTACCCCTCCACCCCTCTTCATTCGTGGAGAGAGCCATCAGAACGTGCCTACACTTCCAGCATTCATTTTCTGAGAGAGAACCACCTACTCATGTGTTGAGACCAAGATATTCCACTCCAACCACAAGAATGTTGATCTCTAGCCTTCCCCAAGTTGCTTTCCACTCAAATCATCTTTCCACCAAATCGAAATCTGTGTGAGAGAGTTGAGTGTTGGGGAGACTATCATTTGAAGCACAAGAGCAAGGAGTTCATCATCAACACACCATCTATTACCTTTTGGAGAGTGGTGTCTCCTAGATTGGTTAGGTGTCACTTGGGAGCCTCCGTCATGATTGTGGAGTTGAACCAAGGTGTTTGTAAGGGCAAGGAGATCGCCTACTTCGTGAAGATCTACCCTAGTGAGGCAAGTCCTTCATGGGCGATGGCCATGGTGGGATAGACAAGGTTGCTTCTTCGTGGACCCTTCGTGGGTGGAGCCCTCCGTGGACTCGCGCAGCCATTACCCTTCGTGGGTTCAAGTCTCCATCAATGTGGATGTATGATAGCACCACCTATCGGAACCACGGAAAAAATCTCCGCGTCTACATTGCGTTTGCCCTCTCCAAACTCCTCCCTTTACCTTCATATGCAATGTTTTACATTCCGCTACTATACTCTTAGACTTGCATGTGTAGGTTGATTGCTTGACTTGTTCTAAGTTGCTAAAATCTGCTAAGACTTCAAATTGGGAAAAGGCTAGATTTTTATTTGGTCAAGTAGTCTAATCACCCCCCCTCTAGACATACTTTTGATCCTACAAGTGGTATCAGAGCTTTGGTCTCCATTTGCCTTGATTTCCATAGCTTTTGGTGATCATAGCCTTGGTTTCACAACCTAGGAGAGTATGGCGTCTAGCGAGGGAAATTACCACCGTAGAGGTCCTTAATTTGATGGTACTAATTTTGCTAGTTGGAAGCATAAGATGAAAATGCATATTCTTGGACATAAGCCCGCCGTTTGGGCTATTGTGTGTATTAGCTTGCAAGGTGAATTCTTTGATGGGAGAAAACCAAACCGTGAAGCTACCGCGGAAGAGTTGAAGATGATGCAATACAATGCTCATGCTTGTGATATCCTCTTCAACGGATTCTGCCCCGAAGAATTCAACAAAATCAGCTGTCTTGAGAATGCAAAGGAAATTTGGGATACTTTGATTGATATGCACGAAGGTACCGACTCCATCAAGGAATCCAAATTGGATGTGCTTCAAAGTCAACTTGACAACTTCAAAATGAAGGATGGTGAAGGTGTCGCTGAAATGTACTCTAGGCTTGCTCTCATCACAAATGAGATTGCCGGCCTAGGAAGTGAGGAGATGACCGATAGATTCAGCATCAAGAAGATCCTAAGATCCTTGGATGGAAAATATGATACCATGTGCACATCGATCCAAATGATGCCCAATTACAAAGATCTCAAGCCAACGGAAGTCATTGGAAGAATTGTTGCTCATGAGATGTCACTCAAGGATAAGGAAGAGCTTCACAACAAGTCAAGTGGTGCTTACAAAGCCTCATGTGATGCCCCTACATCATCAAGTGAGAAACAAACCTTCAATGAGGAATTGAGCCTAATGGTGAAGAACTTCAACAAATTCTACAAGAGTAGAAGCAAGGAAAGAAGTTCCAAGTCAAGGTCCTACAATGACAAAAGATCTTCAAGTTGTGAGCGTAATTACTACAATTGTGGAAGACCCGGACACTACTCCACTGAGGTTACGGCTCCCTACAAAAGAAGAGAAGATTCACCCAAAAGGAGAAGTAGAAGAGAAGAATCACCACCAAGAGAGAGAAGGAGTAGATATGATCGTTATGAATGAAGAACCTCTCAGAGAAGCAAGGATTCGGAAAGGAAGGACAAATCATCAAGGAGCTACACAAAACGAAGACATCAAGCTCATGTTGGTGAATGGGTATCCGGCTCCAACTCTGACCATCACTCCGAAAGAAGTTATCACTCCGACTCCGAATATACTCAAGATGAAGGTGTTGCCGGTCTAGCACTTGTGTCAACAAACTCCTACGACACATTTGACTCACCAAATGAAGGAATTGGGAGATGCTTTATGGCTAATGGCCCAAACGTATCACACCCCGAGTATGTTTATTTCAATAGTGATGAAGATGATTTGCTAGGTGATGATGATTTACTTGTTGACAAGTCTAGTGATGAAAACTATGATGAATTTGCTGTTAATCATGCTAATCAAGATAAAACGAATGATGATGACAAGAAGGAGATTGGGCGTTTGACTAAAGAACTAACCACTCTTAAGTTAGCTCATGAAACTACCTTGGAAGATCACTGAGAACTTTTAAAGACTCATGAGAAGTTACGCTTTGAAAAGCTCAATCTTGAGTAAGAGCATGGGTTCTTAAAAGCAATCAGTGATGATCTTCTCAAGAAAAGTTCTTCTTACATCGCCAAGCGTTTACTCTTGTCTACTTACATGCCACAAGTTAAATCTAGCAACAAGAGTAAGAAAGATTCTTCTTCTAGTAGCAACAATAGTCATGTTAAATCCAATGTTGTTGCTTCTAGTAGTTCTCTTGATTCCACTAATGATTCTCTTAGCCAAGTTACACTTGAGCAAGAAAATAGCTTATTGAAGGGAATTATAGAGAAAGGTGTTTACAAGAGCCTTGCTGGGAGTAAGCAATTTGAGGAAATTGTACGCAAGCAAGGAAGGCACCGGAAGAATCAAGGTGTTGGTTTTGAACGAAGGTTGAATGCCAATGGAGTTGACTGGGAAGAAGATCAATACCCCAAGATGAAGTTTGTTCCTCAATAAGAGAAGTATGATCCTACTTCTTTCCAAGGGACACAAGCTCAAGGTGATCTTCCACCACAAGACCACAAGCAAAAAGGGAAGGATAAGCATCAAGAGGAGATTGGTGCATTTGAAGAAGCTCCTAAGGCCTTGGTCAAGTGGGTTCCCAAGACTACATCAGTTCTACTTCATCAAGTACGACTACAACTCCAAGGATTCCCATCAAGATGATGTGGATCCCGAAGAAGAAGAACTAGAGTGTTCTTGACGGTGAGTCCGCCAACATACTTCACTCATATCATTTTGGCGAGGACAAGTGCAAACAACTTACACATCTTGCACTAGTTCAAGGAGTCACAAACCCTCTTGTTGGTAAGACAAGGGACAAGGTAACCTAATGCTTTCATGGACATCATCTTGTGTGTGTACATCACTCTATGTCTATGGATATCCTTGTTTGTTCCATGTGGGACTAACCCGTGTAGGTATTGAAAGTGCAACTCACTCCAATGGATTGCTCCGAATGATCTACATCAACATTGAGCATCGACATCTTCAACATCTACATGAAGTCATCATCGACAAAACCCAAGGTTAGTTCATCCCTCTTAGGGGGGATGTCACATCTTGGGGGAGCTTTACTCTAATCAATTGAGCTAAAGCAACTCTAATGGTGTGAACACAACAATGCTTTATGTAAAAGTGGCAACCCCACTTGTGCTTAAACGATGAGTATGACCTATGATCAAATGTTCTCATTTGACTCCTAAGTCAATATACTCATATATAGATGACCTAGTCATCGCCAATTGCTTGATAGATGCTAGAGTGTTTGTGCATGCTTTGTCACATATTTCATTTGCCATTTTATTGTGTGAACATGTTGATTGCATACTTTACTCATTCAAGGACATCCACTTGTTGCTTTGATTGTTTGGCTCTTTTCTCTTTTACCAAGTGGATGGACAAGAATGCCTAAGAACTTCCTCTAGCTATCTATGCTTTTCTCGTCTCAAACTCTATTCATGCTACATCACAAAGTTTGATCAAGTCAGATTCGAACCACTCTGTGTGAGGAGCACTCAGAGTCCCCGATTCGTCATAGACTTAAACTTCCAAAACCTCTCTGTGCATTTCGGTATGACCGATCCATCTTCCTCGGTCACACTGAGTTCACTGAGTTGATCTAGGTTTTCAACCTCGGTGCAATCGATTTGAACTTTTCGGTCACACCGACTTGCAGTAACCACTTGCGATTCTGCATCTCGGTGCCACCGAGTTGTTCCACTCGGTCACACCGACAGGGTCAGGATATATAAACCCACGGGTGAGATTTTGGAAATTTCTTCAAAACTCCTCAGCCCGCGCGTGTCCTGCTCTGCGTCTCGGGTCTCCGGATCATCTTCTCGTCGCCAGCGACCTCCCGCCGCTGGTTTCCGTCACCGTCAACAGGATTCAACCCCACCGTTGCTGCCGTAGGGAACTCACTGCCGAACTAGGGTACGAGTTCGAACTTTTGTGCTAATTCCTTACTCCGATTCTTAGCACAATGCAATGCCATGTTCTTTACCACGTATGAGATCAATCTATCCAGAGAAAACTTCCTTTAGGTTAGGTTTGATTTGAAAATTTAGGGTTAGGTTTCCGCCGAACTCATCTCGGACTGACCGAGTTGTGGAAATCGGTCTCACCGATTTGGCTTAGGCCATTGCACTTGCACTTTTTGGTCTGACCGAAAGCTGCAAATCGGTGCGACCGAATTAAACTCTTTGTGAAACCCTAGCAATCTCGGAGCCACCGAACTGTGACTCGGTCTGACCGAGTTCACTAGTTTAGACTCCAAAAGTTGTTTTGGTGTCACCGAGTTTAACAAATCGGTAGCTCCAAAATGCTTTATGTGGAGAACTAAAACTAAGTTTTTGACTCGTCTGCTTTGCAAAAACTCTGCACTTTGTGATGCTCATCCACTCTATCTCATCCATATCTATTCACAGGGTCTGCTGTCAGTTTGCTTGCCAGAATGTCTGACTAGAGTGATAGCCAGAACAAATCAGAAGAGCAAGTGCACATGAGTGAGGGCACTAGTCCCTCAAGCAGCTATGATGAGGGCAGCAGGACCACTCCAAGCAATTTGCCCAAGGCAGCCACCAGATCAAGGAAGAAGAGAACCTCAGATTCTAAGGATGAGGACTATGTGGCTAGAGAGGAGGAAGTTAGATCAAAGAAGAAAGTCCTGAAGAAGGAATATGGTATTGCTGCTGCAACAAAGCCTGGTTTGCATAAGAAGGCACCAGCTAAGAGAGTTCCAATGTCTAAGGCCAGGGCCTCCACTCAGGAAACCATGGAGTTCACACTTGAACCAAAGGAAGCTGGTGAGGGCAAGAAGAGGAAAGAGAGGGTCAAGAAGACCACTGCCAGAGTCATTGGGAGATCCTCCATGTTTAGAGATCCGGCAGAAGAAGATGAAGAGGAAGAGAATGCTGCACCAGCACCCAAGTCCCAAAAGCTTATGGGGGATACTATTAAGTCAGGGGCTGCTCCTTCAAAGCCCAAGACTGCCCCCAAAGCTACTGCTCAAGCTCAAAAGACTTCTAAGCCCAAGAGGAGCACTAGGAACATCCCAGCTGAAGAGAAGAACAAGGCCCCAGTGCCTGAGAATGAAGAAGAAGATGATGAAGCTCAAGTGATAAGGAAGCTTAAACCAAAGATTCCAGATCATAATGACAGTCATCCAGTGGCAGAGGATATGAGCATCAGGAAGGATGCAGGTCTGAGACTTTGGAGACAATCTGATCCATATGCTGTGAGAAGGAAGACTGTTGTGGACTACAGATTCCACACCAAAGAACAACAAGATTTCTATGAAACCATTCTACTTGACAAGAAGCCTATAGTCTGTGATATGAAGTGGGTTGATTGGGAATTCATTGATGAGAATGAAGACTATTTTCCAGGAGTACATGAAAGCTCCAAAGCTTGTGGAGTTGACAAGTTTGTGGGACAGAAGCTTACCAAATGGAATGATGAGCTCATTATGCAGTTCTATTCTACAACTCATTTCTATCCAGATGGTAGAATTGTATGGATGTCTGAGGGTACAAGGTACCAGTCAACTGTTGATGAGTGGGCCAAGTTGATCAAAGCCCGTGAAGAGCATGAGGATGATTTGGATGTCTATGCCAAGAAGAAGAAAGACCACAACTCTATGGAAAACATGTACAAAGAGATCCCAGACAAAGCATTGGATACACATAGATTTGGATCTATACATTACTTGTTGTCTGGTCTAGCTACAATCAACACAATCTTGAGGCATACTTTGTTGCACAAATCTGGAGATCACAAGATGATCAGAGGACATTCAATCAACTTGCTTCAGATATTTGATGTTCCTCAAAAATTCAAGGTCATGAGTCTGATTGTTGAGACAATCAACAGGACAGCTGCAGATCAGAAGAGATCTTGTGGGTATGCTCCACACATTCAGGTGCTCATCAACTCCAAGATGGGCACAGGAACTTACTTGTTGGACAAGAAGCACTTACCATTGAGACCAGAATTTGAGGATAACACAGTTGTGATGAATGAGGATGATCCTACATCTGTGCAAGCACAAGAGAAGAGAGAAAAGGCAATGGCTGAGAAGGCTGCAAATATGCCAAGTGTTGAGGAGGCATCTCAAGTTTTTATAAAGTCAAAATAAGATCAGCTAGCTTATCTGATTCAAGCAACCTTGAGGATTGAGAAGGGCTTGGCCACCCTGACTCAGAATCAGGAGAGCTTGGAGAGGATCATTGAGACCAAGTTCTATGATCTTGATCTAAAAGTAACAGAGATGCAGACAGCTGTTGAGCAGCTCCAGGAGGAAGCAGAGGAGAAGAAAGGGAAGGCTACCACAGATGCTTTTCAAAGAGTGCCTAGAGGTCAGAGGTATGCTGCAGTACCCATGGCTGACACTAGAGCAACTACTTCAGCACCAGCAGCAACAGCTTCAGTGCCACCTGCAGTTGCCACTCCACCAGCTCCAACAACATCTACTGATGCCTTCATCCTTGGAGTCCTCTCTACACCACCTTCCGAAGACCAAGCCTAGAGAGACGCATTGCACTATGCATTTTCAAACTTTTTGTTAACTTGTTGCCAAAGGGGGAGAAATGTATAGATAATAGGCTTCGAGAGAGAGTGTTTTGCTTCTTTGTCACTCTTGCTATTTGCTTGATACTTTTGTCTGTGCTCGTTTGATACTCTTTATGTCTATGTGTGAGATACTTGTATGATCATGTGTTTGATAATATTCAACTTTAATGTTTGCTTGGATGATATTATCTTCTATATCTCTTATATGATCATTCACTTTGCTTGGTGATGAGTGCATGTTTTAATTCCTATCATTTTGAGCGCTCCACCAAGATGTATGTGACATGGAAGAGTGACCCATGATCCTAATCGATTGTGCATTTGCATTCAAAAGAAAATTTTAAATAATGCACAAATTTAGGGGGAGCTCTTGTTTATCACATACTTCTCAAAGCGACGATGTATTTCAATCTTATTATCATTTGTCGAAGCTTTGATCTATGTTGTCATCAATTATCAAAAAGGGGGAGATTGAAAGTGCAACTATCCCTGGGTGGTTTTGGTAATTACTAACAACATATAGCTCATTGACCTAATGCTATTTCAAGATGATCATTTTAGAAAGTTCAATGGTTGGCATGGCACGGATTAGGAATGCGGGCCCCTCAAAATGCTAAGGACACATATTGGCTCAAGCCCAAGGCTCTACACTTTCATTTTAGTGATCCAAGATCACACTGAGTCCATAGGAAACGCCAATACTATTAAAAGGGGGTGAGGTGTTGCTTAATGGCTTGCTTGCTCAAAATGCTTAGTGATATGCTCCAAAGCCCTCAACCACTTTCTCATATCCACATATGTCCCAAACCAAAAGTCAAACTCGGCCCTACCGATTTGATCTATCCGGCGCCACCGAGTTTATTTAACATAGCCACTGCCAGAAACCCTAGTCACTTTGGTCTCACCGAGATGGGATTGCAAACTTTCTATTTCCCTTCGTAATGTTTCGGTCCAACCGAGATGAGCGATCGGTCCCATCGAGTTCGCAATGCAAACTCTCTGTTTCCCTTTCGTAATGTTTCAGTCTCACCGAAATGAGCGAATCGGTCCCACCGAGTTTGCCTGGCCAACTCTCTGTTTGCCTATTACAGAAATCGGTCCTACCGGGTTTATGTGATCGGTCTCACCACGATTACGTTATGCCCTAACCCTAATGAAATTGTCCCACCGAGTTGACATGTGGGTTCCACCGAAAAGCCTAACATTCACATTTAGAACTAAATCGGTCTGACCGAGTTTCATGATTCGGTCCCACCGAGTTTGGTAAATTGTGTGTAACGGTTAGATTTTGTGTGGAGGCCATATATACCCCTCCACCCCTCTTCATTCGTGGAGAGAGCCATCAGAACGTGCCTACACCTCCATCATTCATTTTCTGAGAGAGAATCACCTACTCATGTGTTGAGACCAAGATATTCCACTCCAACCACAAGAATCTTGATATCTAACCTTCCCCAAGTTGCTTTCCACTCAAATCATCTTTCCATCAAATCCAAATCTAGGAGAGAGAGTTGAGTGTTGGGGAGACTATCATTTGAAGCACAAGAGCAAGGAGTTCATCATCAACACACCATCTATTATCTTTTGGAGAGTGGTGTCTCCTAGATTGGTTAGGTGTCACTTGGGAGCCTCCGTCAAGATTGTGGAGTTAAACCAAGGAGTTTGTACGGGCAAGGAGAACGCCTACTGATGTCTACTACACAACCTTCTTCTTGTAGACGTTGTTGGGCCTCCAAGTGCAGAGGTTTGTAGGACAGTAGCAAATTTCCCTCAGGTGGATGACCTAAGGTTTATCAATCCGTGGGAGGTGTAGGATGAAGATGGTCTCTCTCAAACAACCCTGCAACCAAATAACAAATAGTCTCTTGTGTCCCCAACACACCCAATACAATGGTAAATTGTATAGGTGCACTAGTTCGGCGAAGAGATGGTGATACAAGTGGAATATGGATGGTAGATATAGGTTTTTGTAATTTGAAAATATAAAAAACAGCAAGGTAGCAAGTAGTAAAAGTGAGCGTAAACGGTATTGAAATGCTAGGAAACAAGGCCTAGGGTTCATACTTTCACTAGTGCAAGTTCTCTCAACAATAATAACATAATTAGATCATATAACAATCCATCAACATGCAACAAAGAGTCACTCCAAAGTCACTAATAGCAGAGAATAGACGAAGATATTATTGTAGGGTACGAAACCACCTCAAAGTTATTCTTTCTGATCGATCTATTCAAGAGTTCGTACTAGAATAACACCTTAAGATACAAATCAACCAAAACCCTAATGTCACCTAGATACTCCAATGTCACCTCAAGTATCCGTGGGTATGATTATACGATATGCATCACACAATCTCAGATTCATCTATTCAACCAACACAAAGAACTTCAAAGAGTGCCCCAAAGTTTCTACCAGAGAGTCGAGACGAAAACGTGTGCCAACACCTATGCATAGATTCCCAAGGTCACGGAACCCGCAAGTTGATCACCAAAACATACATCAGGTGAATCAATAGAATACCCCATTGTAACCACGGGTATCCCACGCAAGACATACATCAAGTGTTCTCAAATCCTTAAAGACTCAATCCGATAAGATAACCTCAAAGGGAAAACTCAATCCATTACAAGAGAGTAGAGGGGGAAAACATCATAAGATCCAACTATAATAGCAAAGCTCACGGTACATCAAGATCGTGCCAAATCAAGAACACGAGAGAGAGAGCGAGAGAGAGAGAGAGAGATCAAACACATAGCTACTGGTACATACCCTTAGCCCCGAGAGTGAACTACTCCCTCCTCGTCATGGAGAGCGCCGAGATGATGAAGATGGCCACAGGTGAGGGATCCCCCCTCCGACAGGGTGCCGGAACAGGGTCCCAATTAGTTTTTGGTGGCTACAGAGGCTTGCAGCGGCGGAACTCCCGATGTAGGTTATTTTCTGGAGGTTTTTGTATTTATAGGAATTTTTGGCGTAGGTCTCACGTCATGGGGGTCTCCGAGTCGTCCACGAGATAGGGGGGTGCGCCCAGGGGGGGTAGGGCGCGCCCCCACCCTCGTGGACGGCCCGGGACTCTTCTGGCCCAATTCTTTTACTCCGGGGGCTTCTTTTGGTCCATAAAAAATCATCAAAAATTGGCACGTCAATTGGACTCCGTTTGGTATTCCTTTTATGTAGAACTCGAAAATAAGGAAAAACAGAAACTCACACTGGGCTCTAGGTTAATAGGTTAGTCCCAAAAATCATATAAAATAGCATATAAGTGCATATAAAACATCCTAGATGGATAATATAAGAGCATGGATCAATCAAAAATTATAGATACGTTGGAGACGTAGCAAGCATCCTCAAGCTTAATTCCTGCTCGTCCTCGAGTAGGTAAATGATAAAACAGAATTTTTGATGTGGAATGCTACCTAACAGAAATTTCAATGTAATTTTCCTTATTGTGGCATGAATGTTCAGATCCGAAAGATCCAAGACAAAAGTATAATATTGACATAAAAACAATAATACTTCAAGCATACTAACCAAGAAATTATGTCTTCTCAAAATAACATAGCCAAAGAAAGATCATCCCTACAAAATCATAAACTTTGGCCATGCTTCATTTTCGTCACACAAAATGCTCCCATCATGCACAACCCCGATGACAAGCCAAGCAATTGTTTCATACTTTAGTATTCTCAAACTCTTTCAACTTTCACGCAATATATGAGCGCGAGCCATGGACATAGCACTATAGGTGGAACAGAATATGATGATGGAGGTTGTGTGGAGAAGAAAAAAAATAGAAAGTCTCACATTCGCGGCTAATCAACGGGCTATGGAGATGCCCATCAATTGATGTCAATGCGAGGAGTAGGGATTGCCATGCAACGGATGCACTAGAGCTATAAATGTATGAAAGCTCAACAAAAGAAACTAAGTGGGTGTGCATCCAACTTGCTTGCTCACGAAGACCTAGGGCATTTTGAGGAAGCCCATCGTTGGAATATACAAGCCAAGTTCTATAATGAAAAATTCCCACTAGTATATGAAAGTGAAAAATAAGAGACTCTCTATCATGAAGATCATGGTGATACTTTGAAGCACAAGTGTGTAAAAAGGATAGTAACATTGCCCCTTCTCTATTTTTCTCTCATTTTTTTGTTTGGGCCTTCTCTTTTTTTATAGCCTCTTTTTTCGTCCGGAGTCTCATCCCGACTTGTGGGGGAATCATAGTCTCCATCATCCTTTCCTCAAATGGGACAATGCTCTAATAATGAAGATCATCACACTTTTATTTACTTACAACTCAAGAATTACAACTCGATACTTAGAACAAAATATGACTCTATGTAGATGCCTCCGGCGGTGTACCGGGATGTGCAATGAATCAAGAGTGACATGTATGAAAAATTATGAATGGTGGCCATGCCACAAAATACGATGTCAACTACATGATCATGCAAGGCAATATGACAATGAAGAAGCGTGTCATAATAAACCGAACGGTAGAAAGTTGCATGGCAATATATCTCGAAATGGCTATAGATATGCCATTATAGGTAGGTACGGTGGCTGTTTTGAGGAAGATATAAGGAGGCTTATGTGTGATAGAGCGTATCATATCACGGGGTTTGGATGCACCGGCGAAGTTTGTACCAACTCTCGAGGTGAGAAAGGGCAATGCACGGTACCGAAGAGGCTAGCAATGATGGAAGGGTGAGAGTGCGTATAATCCATGGACTCAACATTAGTCATAAAGAACTCACATACTTATTGCAAAAGTCTACAAGTCATCAAAAACAAGCACTACGCGCATGCTCCTAGGGGAATATATTGGTAGGAAAAGACCATCGCTCGTCCCCGACCGCCACTCATAAGGAATGCAATCAAAGCACACCCCATGCTTCAAATTTGTCACACAACGGTTACCATACGTGCATGCTACGTGACTTGCAAACCTCAACACAAGTATTTCAAAATTTCACAATTACTCAACTAGCACGACTCTAATATCACCATCTTTATATCTCAAAACATTTATCAAGTATCAAACTTCTCATAGTATTTAATGCACTTTATATGAAAGTTTTTATTATACCCATCTTGGATGACTATCATATTAGGACTAGTTTCATAACCAAAGAAAACTACCATGCTGCTTAGGACACTCAAAATAATATAAGTGAAGCATGAGATTTCATCTATTTCTTCAAAATAAAACCACCGCCGTGCTCTAAAAAGATATAAGTGAAGCACTAGAGCAGATGACAAACTACTCCGAAAGATAAAAGTGAAGATCAATGAGTAGTCGAATAATTATGCAACTATGTGAAGACTCTCTAACATTTAAGAATTTGAGATCTTGTTATTTTATTCAAACAGCAAGCAAAACAAAATAAAATAAAATGACGCTCCAAGCAAAACACATATCATGTGGTGAATAAAAATATAGCTCCAAGTAAAGTTACCGATGAACGAAGACGAAAGAGGGGATGCCCCCCAAGCTTAGGCTCTTGGTTGTCCTTGAATATTACCTTGGGGTGCCTTGGGCATCCCCAAGCTAAGGCTCTTGCCACTCCTTATTCCATAGTCCATCGAATATTTACCCAAAACTTGGAAACTTCACAACACAAAACTCAACAGAAAACTCGTAAGCTCCGTTAGTATAAGAAAATAAATCACCACTTTTGGTACTGTTGTGAACTCATTCTAAATTCATATTGGCGTAGTAGCTACTGTATTCCAACTTCTCTATGGTTCATACCCTCCGATACTACTCATAGATTCATCAAAATAAGCAAACAACACATAGAAAACAGAATCTGTCAAAAACAGGACAGTCTGTAGGAATCTGTATCATTTGAATACTTCTGTCACTCCAAAAAATATGAAATAAAATGGTGGACCTGAGGAATTTTTCTATTAATCATCTTCAAAAATAATCAACCTCAAAGCACTCTCCAGTAAAAAAATGGCAGCTAATCTCGTGAGCGCGAAAGTTTCTGTTTTTTACAGCAAGATCGCAAAGACTTCACCCAAGTCTTCCCAAAGGTTCTACTTGCCACAAACACTAATTAAAACATAAAACCACATCTAAACAGAGGCTAGATGAATTATTTATTACTAAACAGGAGCAAAAAGCAAAGAACAAAAATAAAATTGGGTTGCCTCCCAACAAGCGATATTGTTAACGCCCCTAGCTAGGCATGATGATTTCAATGATGCTCACATAAAACATAATAATTGAAACATAAAGAGAGCATCATGAAGAATATGACTAGCACATTTAAGTCTAACCCACTTCCTATGCATAGGGATTTTGTGAGCAAACAAATTATGGGAACAATAATCAACTAGCATAGGAAGGCAAAACAAGCATAACTTCAAAAGTTTTAACACATAGAGAGGAAACTTGATATTATTGCAATATGTAGAAGCATATGATCCTCTCTCATAATAATTTTCAGTAGCATCATGAATGAATTCAACCATATAACCAGCACATAAAGCATTCTTTTCATGATCTACTTGCATAGAAATTTTATTACTCTCCACATAAGCAAATTTCTTCTCATGAATAGTAGTGGGAGCAAATTCCACAAAATGACTATCATGTGAGGCATAATCCAATTGAAAATTAAAATCATGCTGACAAGTTTCATGGTTATCATTATTCTTTATAGCATACATGCCATCACAATAATCATCATAGATAGCAACTTTGTTCTCATAATCAATTGGAACCTCTTCCGAAATAGTGGATTCATCACTAAATAAAGTCATGACCTCTCCAAATCCACTTTCATCAATATAATCATCATAAATAGGAGGCATGCTTTCATAATAATAAATTTGCTCATCAAAACTTGGGGGACAAAACATATCATCTTCATCAAACATAGCATCCCCAAGCTTGTGGCTTTGCATATCATTAGCATCATGGGTATTCAAAGAATTCATGCTAACAACATTGCAATCATGCTCATCATTCACATATTTTATGCCAAACATTCTATGTAATTCTTCTTATAGTACTTGAGCACAATTTTCCTTCCCATTATTTTCACGAAAGACATTAAAAAGATGAAGCATATGTGGCAACCTTAATTCCATTCTTTTGTAATTTTCTTTTATAGAATAAACTAGTGATAAAACAAGAAACAAAAAGATCTAAAGATATACCTTCAAGCACTCACCTCCCCGGCAACGGCGCCAGAAAAGAGCTTGATGTCTACTACACAACCTTCTTCTTGTAGACGTTGTTGGGCCTCCAAGTGTAGAGGTTTGTAGGACAGTAGCAAATTTCCCTCAAGTGGATGACCTAAGGTTTATCAATCCGTGGGAGGCGTAGGATGAAGATGGTCTCTCTCAAACAACCCTGCAACCAAATAACAAAGAGTCTCTTGTGTCCCCAACACACCCAATACAATGGTAAATTGTATAGGTGCACTAGTTCGGCGAAGAGATGGTGATACAAGTGCAATATGGATGGTAGATATAGGTTTTTGTAATCTGAAAATATAAAAACAGCAAGGTAGCAAGTGGTAAAAGTGAGCGTAAATGGTATTGCAATGCTAGGCAACAAGGCCTAGGGTTCATACTTTCACTAGTGCAAGTTCTCTCAACAATAATAGATCATATAACAATCCCTCAACATGCAACAAAGAGTCACTCCAAAGTCACTAATAGCGGAGAACAAATGAAGAGATTATTGTAGGGTACGAAATCATCTCAAAGTTATTCTTTCTGATTGATCTATTCAAGAGTTCATACTAGAATAACACCTTAAGATACAAATCAACCAAAACCCTAATGTCACCTAGATACTCCAATGTTACCTCAAGTATCCGTGGGTATGATTATACGATATGCATCACACAATCTCAGATTCATCTATTCAATCAACAGAAAGAACTTCAAAGAGTGCCCCAAAGTTTCTACCAGAGAGTCAAGACGAAAACGTGTGCCAACCCCTATGCATAGATTCCCAAGGTCACGGAACCCGAAAGTTGATCACCAAAACATACATCAAGTGAATCAATAAAATACCCCATTGTCACCACGGGTATCCCACGCAAGACATACATCAAGTCTTCTCAAATCCTTAAAGACTCGATCCGATAAGATAACCTCAAAGGGAAAACTCAATCCATTACCAGAGAGTAGGGGGGACATCATAAGATCCAACTATAATAGCAAAGCTCGCGGTACATCAAGATCGTGCCAAATCAAGAACATGAGAGAGAGAGATCAAACACATAGCTACTGGTACATACCCTCAGCCCCGAGGGTGAACTACTCCCTCCTAGTCATGGAGAGCGCCGGGATGATGAAGATGGCCACCAATGAGGGATCCCCCCTCCGGCAGGGTGCCGGAACAGGGTCCCAATTGTTTTTTGGTGGCTACAGAGGCTTGCGGCGGCGAAACTCCTGATCTAGGTTATTTTCTGGAGGTTTCTGTATTTATAGGAATTTTTGGCGTAGGTCTCATGTCAGGGGGGTCTCCGAGTCGTCCACGAGATAGGGGGACGCGCCCAGGGGGTAGGGTGCGCCCCCACCCTCGTGGACGGCCCGGAACTCTTCTGGCCCAACTCTTTTACTCCGGGGGCTTATTTTGGTCCATAAAAATCATCAAAAATTGGCACGTCAATTGGACTCCGTTTGGTATTCCTTTTCTGTAAAACTCAAAAACGAGGAAAAAAAAAGAAACTGTCACTGGGCTCTAGGTTAATAGGTTAGTCCCAAAAATCATATAAAATAGGATATAAATGCATATAAAACATCCTAGATGGATAATATAATAGAATGGAACAATCAAAAATTATAGATACGTTGGAGACGTATCACCTACTTCGTGAAGATCTACCCTAGTGAGGCAAGTCCTTCGTGGGCGATGGCCATGGTGGGATAGACAAGGTTGCTTCTACGTGGACCCTTCGTGGGTGGAGCCCTCCGTGGAATCGTGCAACCGTTACCCTTCGTGGGTTCAAGTCTCCATCAACGTGGATGTACGATAGCACCACCTATCGGAACCACGGTAAAAATCTCAGCGTCTACATTGCGTTTGCCCTCTCCAAACTCCTCCCTTTACCTTCATATGCAATGTTTTACATTCCGCTACTATACTCTTACACTTGCATGTCTAGGTTGATTGCTTGACTTGTTCTAAGTTGCTAAAATCTACCAAGACCTAAAATTGGGAAAAGGCTAAATTTTTATTTGGTCAAGTAGTCTAATCACCCCCCCTCTAGACATACTTTCGATCCTACAACCGGTAACTTCATCATCACCGTCACCACGCCGTCGTGCTGACGGAACTCTCCCTCGTCCTCAACTGGATCAAGAGCTCGAGGGACGTCATCGAGCTGAACATGTGCTGAACACAGAGGTGTCGTACGTTCGGTACTTGGATCGGTTGGATCGTGAAGACGTTCGACTACATCAATCGCGTTACTAAACGCTTCCGCTTTCGGTCTACAAGGGTATGTGGACACACTCTCCCCGCTCGTTGCTATGCTTCTCCTAGATAGATCTTGCGTGATCATAGGATTTTTTTTGAAATACTATGTTTCCCAACAGTGGCATCCGAGCCAGGTCTATGCGTAGATGTTATATGCACGAATAGAACACAATGAATTGTGGGCGATAATAGTCATACTGCTTACCAGCAATGTCTTACTTTGATTCGGCGGTATTGTTGGATGAAGCGGCCCGGACCGACATTACATGACCGCATTCATGAGACTGGTTGTACCGACGTGCTTCGCACACAGGTGCCTGGCAGGTGTCTGTTTCTCCAACTTTAGTTGAATCGAGTTTGACTACGCCCGGTCCCTGTTGAAGGTTAAAACAGCACACTTGACGAAAAATCATTGTGGTTTTGATGCGTAGGTAAGAACGGCTCTTGCTAGAAGCCCGTAGCTGCCACGTAAAACTTGCAACAACAAAGTAGAGGACGTCTAACTTGTTTTTGCAGGGCATGTTGTGATGTGATATGGTCAAGACGTGATGATATATAAATCGTTGTATGAGATGATCATGTTTTGTAAAAGTTATCGGCAATTGGCAGGAGCCTTATGGTTGTCGCTTTATTGTATGAAATGCAATCGCCATGTAATTGCTTTACTTTATCACTAAGCGGTAGCGATAGTCGTGGAAGCAATAGTTGGCGAGACGACAACGATGCTACGATGGAGATCAAGGTGTCAAGCCGGTGACGATGGTGATCATGACGGTGCTTTGGAGATGGAGATCAAAGGTACAAGATGATGATGGCCATATCATATCACTTATATTGATTGCAGGTGATGTTTATCCTTTATGCATCTTATTTTGCTTAGTACGGCGGTAGCATTATAAGATGATCTCTCACTAAATTTCAAGGTATAAGTGTTCTCCCTGAGTATGCACCGTTGCTACAGTTCGTCGTGCTGAGACACCACGTGATGATCGGGTGTGATAAGCTCTACGTTCACATACAACGGGTGCAAGCCAGTTTTGCACACGCAGAATACTTGGGTTAAACTTGACGAGCCTAGCATATGCAGATATGGCCTTGGAACACTGAGACCGAAAGGTCGAACGTGAATCATATAGTAGATATGATCAACATAGTGATGTTCACCATTGAAAACTACTCCATCTCACGTGATGATCGGACATGGTTTAGTTTATATGGATCACGTGATCATTTAGATGACTAGAGGGATGTCTATCTAAGTGGGAGTTCTTAAGTAATATGATTGATTGAACTTTAATTTATCATGAACTTAGTCCTGATAGTATTTGCATATCTATGTTGTAGATCAATAGCTTGCGATATAGCTCCCCGTTTATTTTTGATATGTTCCTAGAGAAAAATGAGTTGAAAGATGATAGTAGCAATGATGCGGACTGGGTCCGTGATCTGAGGATTATCCTCATTGCTGCACAGAAGAATTATGTCCTTGATGCACCGCTAGGTGACAGACCTAATGCAGGAGCAAATGCAGATGTTATGAATATTTGAAAAGCTCGGTATGATGACTACTTGATAGTTTAGTGCACCATGCTTTACGGCTGAGAACTGGGACTTCAAAATGTTTTCAATGCCATGTAGCATATGAGATGTTCCAAGAGCTGAAAATGATATTTAAGACTCATGATCGTGTTAAGAGGTACGAGACCTCTGACAAGTATTTTTCCTACAAGATGGAGGAGAATAGCTCAATCAGTGAGCATGTGCTCAGAATGTCTGAGTACTACAATCGCTTGAATCAAGTGGGAGTTAGTCTTCCAGATAAGATAGTGATTGACAGAGTTCTCTAGTCACTACCACCAAGTTACTGGAACTTCGTGATGAACTATAATATGCAAGGGACGACGAAAACAATTCCCCGAGCTCTTCGCGATGCTGAAATCGGCAAAGGTAGAAATCAAGCAAAGCATCAAGTGTTGATGGTTGACAAGACCACTAGTTTCAAGTAAAAGGTCAAGGGAAAGAAAGGGAACTTCAAGAAGAATGGCAAGCAAGTTGTTACTCCCATGAAGAAGCCCAAAGCTAGACCCAAGCCTGAAACTGAGTGCTTCTGTAGGTATTCTGTTTAATTTCCTGCATTTTTTAAGATTTTAGTGTGTTGTTTTTTTATGACCTTGGTATTATATGAAAAATGGTTTGAACTTTGTAGTTTTCATTATTTATGATATTTTAGACATGTTATTAATAAATTTTTATTTAATTAAGTATACTTAAAATTTGAATGCAACTATACATTTAAAACAAAAGATTGGAAGAAATATCATAAATTAGGTATTTAGGTTTAATGAAACAAAAATTGCTACTTTGAAATATGTATATGTCAAAATTGAAACACATGATTTAATTATAATTATGTAAAAAATATTAATGTTATCTTAAACCTATGAAACTTTTAATGGTGTCATTACATGAGATGTAGAGTATGTGGATAAAGAATTAAAGAATATTTGAAAAAGGCTACGATGTACATTTTTTACAAACTGAAGACGGCCTCCAGGCACGCGCACCGCATACCCAATTGATGAATGTGTAGTTGTTATTTGCATATATAGACTAAATACATACTTAAGAACTTAAATTGTATTTTTTTCACCAATATTTGGACATTTTTTATGTACATGTAGTTTAAATTTGATTTATGTCCATTAAATAATTAGAAATGCGTTAATTGCCCTGAATAGACCGTATTAACCCAGAATAGTCCAATTTTGAACATGAAACTTGAAATATATGTGTATCAAACATAGAAACAAATTCAAGGGTAAATGATAAAAAAATGAGTTCCCTTTGAAACCCGACGGTTTCCTTTGAAACCGTAATACTTCTCGAAGTGCATCAAGCTTTTTTTATAATCCCCTCAAATTTTTACCACCCTATGGTGGTCATATGATGACACCATGCCAAGTTTCATGTTTTCATACCTCATTTACATCTTTTATTTAATGAAAAAGCATTTAGCTCATTTTAATATCTAGAAAATCATTATTGCTTTAAAAATAGCAAATCAATCCAAAAAGTGACAATAGTTTCTCATGACTCCTGTAATGAAGTAAAATCAACCCCACAAAATTGAACTATAAATTTCTCCATAAAAAGAAAACCATAAAAAAATACAAATTTGCAAGAGAAACTATCTGTGGCTAGCTCCCAATATTACCCATCATTACTAGTGGGGGTCTATCGTGGTTGCTAGCCACATATAAGTACATGCGGGTACGGTAGCCAAAATTCCCCAAAATCCCACTTGCGGCCCCGGTTCCCCTCAAACCGCCCCTTCAAACTCTCCCCTCCATTTTCCCGTAATTTTTCTCTAGCGGGTTATTGCAGTTGTATATTATGTTTTGGTTTTATCTATGTTGGTTTGGGTTTTAATTATATTTGTTGGTGTTTTTATCATTCATATAACGTGTTGGGATGTTACTGGAGGCTGCATTTGTTCTAACAGGTCAACAAGCTTGTTCGGTGTGTGGTTGTGGTGCCCTTGCAAATTTCGACATCGATGCCTGCCGGTGGTGGTTATGTGAGTCTCTTGGGAGCTTTTAGTCCATGTTGAAACTATGGAATTGCTGCTATAACACTCACACAGGCTGGTCAATGAAGCTCTCGCTCCCTTAGTTTGGCTTCCTACTCCACTCACTCGCTTAATTTTTTTTCCCGCTCGCTCCACTGCAAGATCAGAAGAAACCAACTATTCTATTTTTATTTCATAAAGTTCGTTACACAAAAAGATATTCACAGATTTTAATATTCTTGTCTTTTGAAAACATGAATTTAAAAAAATGTTCACAAAGTTAAAAAATAGACGTGAATTATAAACAGTGTTCGTGAATTTGAAACAAAATCACAAATTTAAGAGTTTTCCTAGACTGTGACAATGTTCATGAATTTTAGAAATATTAAAAGTGCTTATGCATTTCAAAAACTATTCGAGGATTTTTAAAATATCCACGTATCTGAAAATGTCCATGAGCTTTAATAAATATTAATGAATTAAAATGTAAAATAACATAGGAGAAAAAGAAACTAGAAAAAAGCTATTGAAATCAATAGAAAGACATGGAAAAGAAAAGAAAACAAGCAGTACCTACTCAATACTTGAAAAAATGGTTGGCCCATTACAGCTGCGTTTTAATCTCAACCAGCAAAATGCAGTCTAA
The DNA here is from genome assembly GCF_018294505.1 of Triticum aestivum. Taxonomy (NCBI): domain Eukaryota; kingdom Viridiplantae; phylum Streptophyta; class Magnoliopsida; order Poales; family Poaceae; genus Triticum; species Triticum aestivum. The sequence continues at coordinate 327,009,480 of NC_057802.1, read as the reverse complement.
CAGGAGGGGCCCATAGAGATGCCCACATACCCCTACGCACCATGAAGCTCCACATTTAGAAAGCTTATTCATGAATTAAAATGTGAAAAATGAAATGGAAAAATAAAAAGAGAAGAAAACAATAAAAATAAAACAATAAAAAATATTTTAAAATAAAAAAGGAAAAAAATAAAAAACTTACAATATGTTCTCAATAATGGGAAAACCGGCCCAGCCATTTTGGCTGGTGTGTGTTACCCTTAAACAGCAAGACACACACGCGCGCGCGCACACACACACACACACACCTTATACGCGGAGTTATATGGACCCACGACCCCCGATGCACCAGGATGCTTCAAATATATGAAAAAGGAAAAAACAAAAAAGAATTAAAACTATTAGAGACAATAGAATAATACAGAAAAGAAAGAACAAAAACCAAGGAATACCTTCTTAAAACAGAGAAAATCGGTTGGCCCATTATGGCTAGGTCTGTGTTACTCTCAGCCAACGATACACATTCTTACATGCGAGGCCCATAGTGACCCCCACTCAGTAGGAGGCTCCAAATTTAGAATGCTTATTCATGAATTAAAATGTGAAAAGTGAAATGGAAAATTAAAGAGAACAAAAATATATTAAAAAGAAACAAAAAAGAAAAACTATTTAAAAAGTAAAAAATAGAAAAAGAAAGAATAAACAAACAGTCAATATCATTCTCAAAACCGGGAAAACCAGCTAACCCATTACGGCTAGGTGTGTGTTACTCTCAACCAACAACACACACCCTTACAGACTCTTTTTCAAATCTAGGGAGCTTAGTATATTAGAAGATTCAAAGAGGACTTCTCCCTTCTAGAACACAAGCAAAGAAAACTCTAAAGCCTTTTATTTATGTTTTTTGTGAACTATTTATACTTCTCCTTTTATAGTTGTTTACTCATCTCTTATTTTATGTTTTTAACCGAGGATTTGACTGCGCCCCTCCCCCCTCTCTCTTACCCTCTATCTCTCGCTCACATTTAAATATGTAGTCATCTTTATTAATGTTATGTCAGTGGGAGCCTCTCTCATTGTCTTAAGGTTCAAAAAATATAAATTTGGTCAAACTTTACAAAGTTTGACTTAAGGTAAATTTGATACATGGAGTAGAAAGGAAACAAAGGGAGTATATTGGTGGTAGAATTTACATTTTGATGTAGTGTAAACGTCTAAAATGTCACTCTTTTCACAAACTGAGAGATAGCAAATACCATGGTAGCAACAACAAATTGGAGCAAGTTAATATTTAGTGTATTTTAATTCAGGTGACGGTTTAGCAATATATTTTGCAAATACCTTAGTTTTTATTATGTGCGGCTTGCTGCTTTTCTACCTATAAATGTTTGAGACTTTGTTGCAGATGACCGTGCGCGCAAACTGAGTATAACTCATATGACTAGGTTCCTTGTGATGAAGTCTACCTACCCAGGTTCAAGTTCTAGGCTTGTCATGGTGCTCACATTCTTTTGAATTTATTCCAGAATTTCTTTGCCATTCCGTAGTTTATAGGTGTGAGTATGTGTATGTACTTGAGCGTCTGTACCTTGCTTAAAAAACATGTGTGCGTCGATGCCATGTTGGAACAGATGCAAGATGGTGTCTCCATAATCGAGGAAAAAATGAACCATTTTTAGATGGTAAAACTGAACTTTGAATCGTACTTCTTTCATCTTATAATGTAAGACCTTTTTTGATACGTGAATTCCATCTACGAAAGAGGTGAGACTGCCTACCCTATCATCTTTGTCTTTTTTGGATATCCCAGGCGCTGCAAAACCGCATGCATCTACTCGCACAGGGCGTCGGTCGGTAGCTAAAACTTGCTTTCAAAGGAACGGCATGTACTTCCACCGTCACAAGACACTCTCATTTACTCGTTGCGGTGAGGGCGGTGAAGGCCAAGGTACAGACAATGCATACCTGGTGCGGATCCCGTGGTCCCACGTGCAGTAATCACCATCCGTCTAGCGGCAAAACATTTTGCCTACTGTTATCTCACACGCTGCAAGGTGGACCCATCGTTTTCCCGGACCGTTCTCTCGTTCTGCGAACTGCTTTCCCTAGCCTCGGGTGCGCGGTGGAAGAAATCCCGTGGTCCAGAAGCGGAATGCGTGCGAGTTAGGGAAAACCTTTTGTATGCTAATGAATGAAAACGCCAACATAAGGAAGAAGACAGAAACCATATCCGACGTGTCATGTCTTCTGGTACTACATATGTTTCGCTGATAAGCTGAGACCAGTGACCATGCGGCAATCATCACGTGGGCCACGAGCGATTACGAAGGAAAGCTAAGAATTATGTGCTCTCATGGATATCTCTGCATTTTGTTGGGAAAAGTGGGAGTTTATTTTAATCTTTTTCGCTAATACGCAAAGCAAAAAAGCTTATGGCATCTCCAACGATGACCCTCACACCTTTCACATACGTTGGGATCGTGCGGTCCGGACCGTGGAAACCATTCAATGCGGACATGTATCGGTCCGCCGAGCGGTCCTGGCGCATTTTTTCCTGTAAATCAGAGACAAATTTTTTTGGGGGGGAGGGGGCGCTTTGCGGGCATTCGGACCGCTGTCACGCCCGCTCCTGACCACCCGGCCTACCAAAAACTCTTCTTCCGCGCTCGCGTGCGTTCCTGCACGACGCCAGTTACACGCATTCATGCCATTGTAGTGCGGCCGCTCCGCATTGACATCGGCCTAGAGCAGACGTGACCTCTCACTAGCGCCGGCATTGAAGTGGCGCGCCGGCAATAGCGTCGCTCGCGCCACATCCCCGGTGTGTGCACCTGTTCAATGCCGAATAGACGTATAATTTATGTGACGGGACGGATATCTACCACGACCATTCAATGCACGTCCGTCCAACATGTTCTACTCTTCCTCGTCGGAGACCGTACCTCTAGTTAACGGGTCTTGAACCCCGCCATAGTTCATGAAGTCGACAGATGGAGGACGTGGTCGTCGATACGGAATACAAAGGAAGTGGACGATGGCCACCCTCGTAGGATAGGTTTAGGGTCGAAATGGATTTTTTATTCTAAATGTTCGAAATATAATGAAAATATGTCGTGTTAGCATAAGTGTCGCCCAGTTTATACGAAATTCGTCGTGTTTGCATGAATTTGGTCCGTTTAGTTTAAATAGTTGTTGGAATATATGTGGGCAGTGTTAGATGCCGGCCTCCAGCATCAATGTCCGCGGATCCCCCCCCCCCCCCCCCGGTCCACGGACGAATGCGAAGCACATTTGCGGGCCGGCGTTGGAGATGCCCTTATCTTTCCATTGATATAGAAAAAAAAGAATTAATATAAGAAATGATACAACACATAACACGAATGCAAGAAGGCGCGAGCATAGTGTCCGGAGCAAAACACAAGAGGTGCTCAACCCGAATAGAGGACATGACATAGCTAATTCCGCCTAGCTCGGCCTCCATCCAATGAAGGCAAGGAGACGAGGCTCACAAAATCCAGACCCTGTCATTAAAGGCGTATGTTTACTCCCAGAGGGAGGGTGAATGGAAGATTTTTAGAAATTCGTCAAACTATGATGAATTTGACGAAGATTGCAGTCAAAAAATAGAAACGCGAGGCGACTAATTCAACACAGTAACAAAAAGCATGCATACAGGATACATACTGGTGAAGAACATGTAATCATACAAGCATACATGCATGAGGAAGATGAACTAAAGAAATGAAATACAACATGATGAAAGTCTTCAATTCAAATTCTCCAGAAGGTAGATCACAAATTCTTCAGTAGCGGAATAACGTAAAGGTAAAGGTGAAGAATTTGAAACCAGGTAGGCTCGGTGAAGACACAACGATTTGATAGACCAGTTCAAGTTGTTGTATCAATTGTCGTCTAGTTGAGGCGTCTGAGATGAACTCAGAGGGCACTTAGTTCTCACTGTATTCCTCTTGAGCCTAGGTCACTTAGACCTCGCCCAATCACTCATGGTAAGTCTTCAAGGTAGCCTTCCAAAACCTTCACATACTTGTTCACCGACATAGCACAATGACTCTTGAGTGCTCAAAACATGACGCCTAAGCGTTTGGAAGAATGACAGTCTTCAAAGGTAACACGCGTCGGATCACAGAGATCAATCTCTTCAGTGATGCTCAATCACTTTGGCTCTGGTTGGGTTTTTCCTCACTTAGGATTCTCTCAAAGTCATCAGAGGATGGGTTGCTCTCAAATGACAAGTGTCAAGTTCCCTCTAGAGCAGCCAACCAACAAGTGGTTGTGGGGTTAGCTATTTATAGACATGGCAACCCGATATGAAATGTCATAAATGCCCTTCTCAAGCATGACTGTTGTTAGGATAAGGATCCACTCGACAGCTGGCACGCAGCGCAGCAAGGATCGGAAATTAAACTCTCAATTTCGTCGGGGCACTCAATTTCCTCATGATAGCCAGATCGCACTGGCGAAATCCTAACTCCTCAGCGTGACCAAATTCGTTAGCGACCAGATGAACTTTGTCACTCTCGCAGCAAATTCGTCAAATGTTTCGGAGATTTCCAAAGGCTTCACTCGAAGCGGCTTGTGTATGTATAGATTTGAGCATCACTTTGGAAATGTGAACTATGATTCACGTAGACCCCCTTTAATAGTACGATTTTTTCTATGACTCTAAAATAAAAAGAAAGAAACTATGAAAACAAAGTCTTCACATCAATATCTTTAGAGGTCGTACCAATTTATTCACTTGAAAAAATACATTTTTAGGGGTCATCTTCACTTGGTATTTGGCCCTAGCCTGAGTCTGAGCAATTCCAAATTCACTAGGTCGGAATTTGGAAGTGAGGAAGTCAATAAGTAGGTCGAAGTTGCCTCCACAAGAAGGAGAGTCGTTCCCATTGCCAAGGGAGGGACCATGGCATCAGGAAAATAGAACCACCATGCAACACTTGAGCTAGTCTTAGAGGTGAGACTATGAATCTATTTTACCATTTATTATTCCACATGTGCACATAAGTTTCCCTCTGAGCCTCGTGGTTATTGCAGACTTGAGAACCATTGCAGTTATAGCATAGAATATAAACATTAATTACGAACTTGGAGATAAATAATAACTTCTATTAATGCCTCTAGGGCATATCTCCTACACACACAGAGACGACATAGGAGGCCGGGGAGCCAAAGCGGCTGGATGGGACGCATCCATCGGGGCGTCAGTGCCATAGTCTCATTTGCAAGGGGCACAAGCAAGGCATTGGATGTTGGAAAGCGGAGGTTCGTGGTCATCGAGGTCGAAGCTGCACTGCCAAGGGCCGGCGAGCAAGATAAGCTAGAGGGTGGCACGACCTTCGGAGCACCGAAGTCGAAGCGATGCTAGCACATGACGCCGAGGAATACCCGAGAACACGGGCCCGAGGCCGTCGAAGCTTCACAATGCTCCTTGGTTTGATCCGTAGAACGTTTTTTTGCTTTCTAGTACGTTCTCCCAACAGTGGCACCATGGGCGGTTGATACGTCTCCATCGTATCTACTTTTTCAAACTCTTTTGCCCTTGTTTCGGACTCTAACTTGCATGATTTGAATGGAACTAACCCGGACTGATGTTGTTTCAGCAGAATTGCGATGGTGTTATTTTTGTGCAGAATAAAAAGTTCTCGAAATGACCTGAAATTTCATGGAGATGAGTTTTGGAATTAATAAAAAATATTGACGAAAGAATCAAGTGAAGGGGGCCCACACCCTGGCCACAAGGGTGGGGGCATGCCCACCCCCTGGGGCGCGCCACCCGACCTTGTGGGCCCCCTGGACCTCCACCGACCTCAACTCCAACTCCATATATTCTCTTTCGGGGAGAAAAAAAATCAGAGAGAAGGATTCATCGTGTTTTACGATACGGAGCCGCCGCCAAGCCCTGTTCTTCCTCGGGATGGCAGATCTGGAGTCCGTTTTTGGCTCCGGAGAGGGGAATCCGTCGCCATCGTCATCATCAACCACCCTCCATCACCAATTTCATGATGCTCACCGCCGTGCGTGAGTAATTCCATCGTAGGCTTGCTGGACCGTGATGGGTTGGATGAGATTTACCATGTAATCGAGTTAGTTTTGTTAGGGTTTGATCCCTAGTATCCACTATGTTCTAAGATTGATGTTGCTATGACTTTGCTATGCCTAATGCTTGTCACTAGGGCCCGAGTGCCATGATTTAAGATCTAAACCTATTATGTTTTCATGAATATATTTGTGTTCTTGATCCGATATTGCATGTTATAGTCACCTACTACGTGTTGTGATCCGGCAACCCTGGAGTGACAATAGTCGGGACCACTCCCGGTGATGACCGTAGTTTGAGGAGTTCATGTATTCACTAAGTGCTAATGCTTTAGTCCGGTACTCTATTAAAAGGAGGCCTTAATATCCCTTAGTTTCCAATAGTACCCCGTTGCCACGGGAGGGTAGGACAAAAGATGTCATGCAAGTTCTTTTCCATAAGCTTGTATGACTATATTCAAAATACATGCCTACATTATATTGATGAACTGGAGCTAGTTCTGTGTCACCCTATGTTATAAATGTTGCATGATGAATGCCATCCGACATAATTATCCATCATTGATCCATTGCCTATGAGCTCGTTTCATATTGATCTTTGCTAAGTTATTTTCCGTTGCCACTGTTATGATTGCTACAAAGTTGCTAGTATTACTTTTTCCACTGTTACTGTTACTTCCATACTACTTTGCTACTAAATATTTTGTTGCAGATATTAAGTCTTTCAGGTGTGGTTGAATTGACAACTCAGTTGCTAATACTCGAGAATATTCTTTGGCTCCCCTTGTGTTGAATCAATAAATTTGGGTTGAATACTCTACCCTCGAAAACTGTTGCGATCCCCTATACTTGTGGGTTATCAGGACCTTTTTTCGGCACCGTTGCCGGGGAGCATAGCTCTATTCTCTGAGTCACTTGGGATTTATATCAGTTGATCACTATGAGGAATCTAAAAGACAACAAAACCAAGATCTATCGCTCAACTACGAGGGGAGGTATGGAACTGCCATCTAGCTCTCCACCTGATTCTCCTTCGGTTTTGAGTAAATTTGCGACACCTACAACTACTATTGATTCTGATATGTTGCATGTTATTGATGATGCCACTTCTACTATGCATGATGCTTATGATGAAACTACCTCTCTACTAGATAATACTGTGCCACTAGGTGAATTTCTTGATGAACAACTTGCTAGGGTTAGAGAGAATTAAATTGCTGAAACTGATGATACTATTGAAACTGAAGATTATGATTCTCCCCCTAGATATGAATTACCTGTTGTACCCGAGGGTTATGTTATGGATGAAGAAATTGTTAGAGACTTCTTTGCTTGCAATGATTGAGATGATCTTAAGAAATTGTTAGCTAAGCTGAAATAAAAATCCTTGAATGCTAGAATGAAATATGATCCTGGTTTTGCTACTTCACCTATCTTTGTTACGGATAAGGATTACGAATTCTCTGTCGATCCTGAGTTAATTATTTTGGTTGAATCTGATCCTTTTCATGGTTATGAATCTGAAACTGTTGTGGCACATCTTACTAAATTGAATGATATAGCCACCCTATTTGCTCATGAGGAAAAAATCGCTATTACTATATTCTCAAATTTTTTCCTTTCTCATTAAAGGGTGATGCTAAGTTATGGTTTACTCCTCTTGCTCCTGGTTGTGTGCGTAGTCCCCAGGATATGATTTATTACTTCTCTCAAAAATATTTCCCTGTTCATAAGAACAAGCTGATTTAAAGGAAATATTTAATTTTGTGCAAATTGAAGAAGAGAGTCTCCCACAAGCTTGGGGGAGGCTTCTCCGATTACCTAATGCTTTGCCTGATCATCCTCTCAAGAAAAATGAAATACTTGATATATTTTATAATGGATTAACCGATGCTTCCAGAGACCACCTGGATAGTTGTGTTGGTTGTCTTTTCAGGGAAAGAACTGTTGAGCAAGCTGAATTGCTATTGAATAATATATTGAGTAATGATAATGATTGGACACTTCCTGAACCAACTCCTAAGCCAACTCCGAAGAAAAGGGGTATTCTATTTCTTAGTCCTGAAGATATGTAAGAGGCAAAGAAGTCTATGAAAGAAAAAGGTATTAAAGCTGAAGATGTAAAAAAATTACCGCCTATTGAAGAAATACATGGTCTTGATAACCCGACACAGGTAGTAGAGGTAAACTCTCTCCATAGATTTGATGAAGGTGATATCCCTCATAATAAGTCTGCTAGACAATGCTTGGATGAGTTTGATAATTTTATTATTAAACAAGAGAATTTCAATGTTTATGTTAGTTGACAATTGAAACATAATGCTTACATATTTGACCACTTGGGAGATTATATGAGTAGAACTATTAATGATCTTAAGCTTATTAGTAAACATGCTTCCATGGTTACAACTCAAGTAGAACAAGTACTTAAGGCTCAAGATGATTTGCTTAATGAGTTGAATAGTAACAATAATGATAATGCTATTAGGGCTATGACCAGAGGTGGTAAAATGACCCAGGAACTTTTGTATCCTGGGGGCCATCCTAAGAGAGTTGAGCAGGATTCTCAGAGAACTAATACTGATGCGCCTAGTCCTCGTACTAAAAAGAAAAAGAAAACTGATAGGACTTTGCATGCTAGTGAAGCTGCTATAGACACACCTGAGAATCCCAATGATATTTCTATTTCTGATACTGAGACACAGTCCGGTAATGAACATGAACCTGGTGCTAATGTTAATGATGATGTTCATGTTGATGCTCAACCTAGTAATGATAATGATGTAGAGATTAAACCTACTGTTGATCTTCATAACCCACAATCAAAGAATCAATGTTATGATAAGAGGGACTTTATTACTAGGAAACATGGTAAAGAAAGAGAACCATGGGTTCAGAAACCCATGCCCTTTCCTCCTAAGCCATCCAAGAAAAAGGATGATGAGGATTTTGAGCGCTTTGCTGAAATGATTAGACCTATCTTTTTGCATATGCGTTTGACTGATATGCTTAAAATGCCGCATTATGCTAAGTATATGGAAGGGATTGTTACTAACAAAAGAAAGATATAGGAAGCTGAGATTTCCACCATGCTGGCTAATTACACTTTTAAGGGTGGAATACCAAAGAAACTTGGAGATCCGGGAGTACCAACTATACCATGCTCCATTAAAAGAAACTATGATAAAACTGCTTTATGTGATCTTGGAGCCGGTGTTAGTGTTATGCCTTTCTCTTTGTATCGTAGACTTGATTTGAATAAGTTGACACCTATTGAAATCTCTTTGCAAATGGCTTATAAATCAACAGCTATACCCATTGGTATTTGTGAGGATGTCCATGTTGTGGTTGCAAACGTTACTATCTTAACAGACTTTGTTATTCTTAATATTCCCGAGGACAATAGTATGTCGATCATCCTTGGTAGACCCTTTTTGAATACTGCAGGGGCTGTTATTGATTGCAACAAAAGCAATATCACTTTTCATGCTAATGGTAATGAGCATACGGTACACTTTCCGAAGAAACAACCTCAAGTTCATAGTATCAACTCTATTGGAAAATTTTCAACTATTACTATTGGAGGTTTTGAATTCCCTCTTCCTATTGCCAAGAAGAAATATGATATTCTTATTGTTGGGGAAATGCGTATCCCTGTTGAGGTAACCTAGTGTTATTCGAAAGTTCTCCGGTTTCATGTCATTCGGAAGAAGTTTATTAATAAGACTTGATCAACCTTGTTAATGGATTCCTTTTGATGAGCATGAGATGGATGAATTTTGAAGGCACAACTCGGTGTACCCATCCTTTACTTTATGTTATTTAGATTAAATAAAGCAAAAATAGTATTTTCTGTCTATTTTCTGAATTATCCTTGCAATAAAAAAATCCCCGAAAATAAAAGTTCTCCAAATGCCCTGAAAATTTAGTATGATTTTTTGTATAATATTTTAGAATTTCCGGTGCAAAGGACACACCAAGGGGCCTCACCAGCTGGCCACAAGGGTGGAGGGCGCGCCCACCCCCCTGGGGCGCGCCCCCTGTCCTTGTGGGCCCCACGTGCCCCCCTCCACTTATTCCAACACCCGTCCACTCCTTCTTCCTCCAGAAAAAATCACTCCATAGCTCAAAGTCGTGTTCTTGCTCATCTTGCTGCCATTTTTTATCTCCTTGCTCAAAGCTCCATTCACAAAACTGTTTTGGGGGATTGTTCTTCGGTATGTGACTCCTCCAATAGTCCAATTAGTTTTTGTTATAGTGCTTTATTTATTGCAATTTTTTGCTGCCTTGGTGACCCTGTTCTTTAGCTTGCATGCCAAATTTATATGGTCTAAAATAGTTTTGATGCATGATATAGCCCCTAGGCACTTGTAGGAGTAGTTGCTATCAGTCTTGTTGAGTTTGGTTCACTTTTATTTTGAGTCACTAAAAATTTCAGAAATTTTTTAGAGGAAGAAAATGTCCAGGAAAATGTATCAAGGTGGTTCTTCGAGGAAGCAAGGACCAAGGCATGCGATTCGTGAGCAGGACCTTGAGCCACCAAGGGAAGCTCAAGTGAAGCCTTGCGAATGGTCGTCGGATGAATTTATGGATCGTGCAGGGTTCAAGGATGAATTCTATGCATACGTACAAAATGACGGACTCGAGGACTTCGTATCGGACAAGTGCTTACAGTATTATCATCTCACCGATTCCTTCGTGCGGAGGTTTGAGTTTTCATCCAAGCGTAATACTCATACTGTCATGTCTGATCTTTATGATGAATCTTATACCATGGACCTAGAAGACTTCTGTGATGCATGCAAAATTCCACAATGGGGTCTTCTTAGTGAGCCTCACAAATCTGAATATAATGATTTCCTTGCTAGCATCACTGTTGGAGAAACTAGAAATATCACACAAGCAACCATAGGGAGCATTCACTTTCCTGCCATACATTATTTTGCTCTCTTTATCGGTAGATGTATTAATGGTAAACATGAGCATTGCCACATTTTTGTTCCAGATCTTAGTGTCCTCAAGTGTGCGGTGTTAGGTGATAAACGATATAATCTAGGGGCCATTTTTGCTAGAAGGTTACACCTTAATTCTAAAGATGGAGATTTATTTGGTGGGATTTATGCAACACATTTAGCTAAATATTTGGGTGTACCCATTAGAGGGTACGATATTGAGTTGCCACCTGCTTTTCTAGATTATGAGGCTATGGTACGATATCAGTTTCTCAAGAGGAACGAGCAGATCCTCCAGTAACGACTAATCTTTGATAGACGGCGCGCCATCCTTGTTACTCTTCCTGCCCCTGCTTTCTTTAACTTTCAGGAAAATGGGCGATATTTTATAACTAGAGAGGAGGCAAACATGTATGAGAGAACAGCGGAGGCTGCTCGTCTCCATGTTGCAGCCCTTCAGGCACTAGCTGATGCGTCTCAGTACAATCCCAACTACAACTTTGGATATCCACCAGGCCAGTGGCCGTAGACCAACTTAGGCCAAAAGCCTAAGCTTGGCGGAGCACGTATTCCTCACCGACATTACATTCATGTTCACACCTTCATTCCAGTTGTCGGTGCTCATACTTTTTCACTGTATTATCCATGCTAGTTTATTTCTTTTCCCGCTTTCTTCTTGTGTGTTTGATAAACTTTAAGAAAAACCAAAAAAATTAGTTGTAGTTAGTTTACTTTCTATGCATGCTTAGTAGTAATATTAAAAGAAAACCCAAAAAGATTTCTCGTTCTTCTTTTGCTTGTTAGGAGCTTTCCCGTGTAAATAGTTTTTCTCGTTCTTGTTCTTCTTTCTTCAGAAAAATAAAATCTCCAAAAATATTTCAGTGTGTTTCTTTGAAGTCCTTTTCTTTTCTTTGGGGTTCGAGAGGAGAAGACCACGACGAAAGTGTTGAGTGGCTCTCATATGCATTATTGTTGATCTAATAGAGAGCCCATATTACCTTGTCTTCTCCTTTGATTAAATGTTTGCAGATTCTAGCTTAGTCCGATGCACGTGCACTCTTATTATTATCCACACAGTTCAGTTGTGCAAGTGAATGGCAATAATGACGATATATGATGCAATAATTGAGATGAGGAAAAGCTGGTATGAACTCGACCTATCTTGTTTTTGTAAATATGATTAGTTCATTGTTCCTGATTCAGCCTATTATGAATGAAACATGTTTGCAATGACAATTAGAGATTATAGTTACTCATGCCATGCTTAATTAGCTAGGATTTTATAATGGTTTATCTTGCGTGCCAACATGCTATTAAAATGATTGTGATGTAGTATGATAGGATGGTATCCTCCTTTGAATGATTCGAGTGGCTTGACTTGGCACATGTTCACGCATGTAGTTGAAACAAAATCAACATAGCCTCCACGATATTTATGTTCATGGTGATTTATATCCTACTCATGCTTGCATTCAATGTTGGTTAATCTCAACGCATGTTTATGACTGTTGGTCGCTTCCCAGTCTTTTTCTAGCCTTCACTTGTACTAAGCGGCAATACTGCTTGTGCATCCACTTCCATAAACCCCAAAGTTATTCCATATGAGTTCACCATACCTTCCCATATGCGGTATTTACCTGCCGTTCCAAGTAAATTTGCATGTGCCAAACTCTAAACCTTCAAATAATAATCTGTTTTGTATGCTCGAATCACTCATGTACCAACTAGGGCTATCAATATCTTCCATGCTAGGTGGGTTATTCTCACGATGAGTGGACTCCGCTCATCATTCAAGAGAAAATGGCTGGTAACCGGGATGCCCAGTCCCATGCTCAAATCAAATCAAATCAAAATAATTACAAACAAAACTCCCCCAGGACTGTTGTTAGTTGGACGGTACCCGTTGTTTTGGACCAGCCGTGGAGTGTGCTTGTTGGTGGTGGGGGAGTATAAACTTTACCATTCTGTTTGGGAATCACCTATAATGTATGTAGCATAAAAGATACCGAGATCTTTTGGTTGTTACGTTGACAATGAAAGCATACCACTCAAAATATTATGTATCTCTATTTCAAAAACTCGAGCTCTGGTACCTCTGCAAATCCTTGCTTCCCTCTGCGAAGGGCCTATCTATTTACTTTTATTGCTGAGTCATCATCCTCTTATAAAAAGCACCAGTTAGAGAGCACCACTCTCATTTGTGTGCATCGCTATTAATTGATATTGAGTATGAGTGTGTCTGGATCACTTTTACCATGAATTACAATGTCTAGTCAGCCCTTGATCTACAGGGGTGCTCTGCATTTATTTTTTGCGGTCTCAGAAAGGGCTAGCGAGATACCATCCTGTTATATCATATCATGATTGTTTTGAGAAAGTGTTGACATCCGAGATTTATTATTATTGCTTGCTAGTTGATTATATTATTGATACTAGTGCACGTGTTCGTGCTTTGCAATGGGGTGAATCAATTCTTGCACATATGAGTATTAGTTTATATTGTTAGAGAGCACCACAGTCATTTGTATGCATTGCTATTAATTTAAATTGAGTATGACTGTGACTGGATCTCTTTTACCATGAATTACAATGTGTAGGATATAAAGTATGTCTAGAGGGGGGGTGATTAGACTACTTGACCAAATAAAAATCTAGCCTTTTCCCAATTTTAAGTCTTGGCAGATTTTAGCAACTTAGCACAAGTCAAGCAATCAACCTACACATGCAAATCTAAGAGTATAGCAGCGGAATGTAAAACATTTGCATATGAAGGTAAAGGGAGGAGTTTGGAGGGAGCAAACGCAATGTAGACACGGAGATTTTTGGCGTGGTTCCGATAGGTGGTGCTATCGTACATCCACGTTGATGGAGACTTCAACCCACGAAGGGTAAGGGCTGCACGAGTCCACGGAGGGCTCCACCCACGAAGGTGTTAGAAATATGCCCTAGAGGCAATAATAAATTGGTTATTATTATATTTCCTTGTTCATGATAATCGTTTATTATCCATGCTAAAATTGTATTGATAGGAAACTCAGATACATGTGTGGATACATGGACAACACCATGTCCCTAGTAAGCCTCTAGTTGACTAGCTCGTTGATCAATAGATGGTTATGGTTTCCTGACCATGGACATTGGATGTCGTTGATAACGGGATCACATCATAAGGAGAATGATGTGATGGACAAGACCCAATCCTAAGCCTAGCACAAGATCGTGTAGTTCGTTTGCTAAGAGCTTTTCTAATGTCAAGTATCATTTCCTTAGACCATGAGATTGTGCAACTCCCGGATACCGTAGGAATGCTTTGGGTGTACCAAACGTCACAACGTAACTGGGTGGCTATAAAGGTGCACTACAGGTATCTCCGAAAGTGTCTGTTGGGTTGGCACGAATCGAGACTGGGATTTGTCACTCCGTGTAAACGGAGAGGTATCTCTGGGCCCACTCGGTAGGACATCATCATAATGTGCACAATGTGACCAAGGAGTTGATCACGGGATGATGTGTTACGGAACGAGTAAAGAGACTTGCCAGTAACGAGATTGAACAAGGTATCGGGATACCGACGATCGAATCTCGGGCAAGTAACATACCGATTGAGAAAGGGAATTGAATACGGGATTGATTGAATCCCCGACATCGTGGTTCATCCGATGAGATCATCGTGGAACATGTGGGAGCCAACGGGTATCCAGATCCCGCTGTTGGTTATTGGCCGGAGAACGTCTCGGTCATGTCTGCATGGTTCCCGAACCCGTAGGGTCTACACACTTAAGGTTCGATGACGCTAGGGTTATAGGGAATAGATATACGTGGTTACCGAATGTTGTTCAGAGTCCCGGATGAGATCCCGGACGTCACGAGGAGTTCCGGAATGGTCCGGAGGTAAAGATTTATATATGGGAAGTCCTGTTTTGGTCACCGGAAAAGTTTCGGGTGCTATCGGTAACGTACCGGGACCACCGGAAGGGTCCCGGGGGTCCACCAGGTGGGGCCACCAGCCCCAGAGGGCTGCGTGGGCCAAGTGTGGGAAGGGACCAGCCCCTAGGTGGGCTGGTGCACCTCCCACAAGGGGCCCAAGGCGCAGGGAAGGGGGAAGGGGGAAACCCTAGGCTCAGATGGGCCTAAGGCCCACCTAGTGGTGCGCCCCCCTCCCTCCCCCCTTGGCCGCCCCTCCAAGTCCCATCTAGGGCTGGCCGCACCCCTTTGGGGGGAACCCTAGATGGGGGCGCAGCCCCTCCCCCTCCCCTATATATAGTGGGGGGTTTGGCGCTGCCATAGACATGAGAACATCTCTCTCTTGGCGCAGCCCTACCCCTCTCCCTCCTCGTCTCTCGCAGTGCTTGGCGAAGCCCTGCTGGAGTGCCACGCTCCTCCATCACCACCATGCCGTTGTGCTGCTGGTGGACGGAGTCTTCCCCAACCTCTCCCTCTCACCTTGCTGGATCAAGGCGTGGGAGACGTCACCGGGCTGCACATGTGTTGAACGCGGAGGCGCCGTGGTTCGGCGCTTAGATCGGAATCAACCGCGATCTGAATCGCTACGAGTACGACTCCTTCATCCGCGTTCTTGCAACGCTTCCGCTTAGCGATCTACAAGGGTATGTAGATGCACTCCCCTTCCCCTCGGTGCTAGATTACTCCATAGATTGATCTTGGTGATGCGTAGAATTTTTTTAATTTCTGCTACGTTCCCCAACAGAAGGGTCCATGAAGAAGCAACCTTGTCTATCCTACCATGGCCATCACCCACGAAGGACTTGCCTCACTAGGGTAAATCTTCAAGAAGTAGGAAATCTCCTTGCCCGTACAAACTCCTTGGTTCAACTCCACAATCTTGACGGAGGCTCCCAAGTGACACCTAACCAATCTAGGAGACACCACTCTCCAAAAGGTAATAGATGGTGTGTTGATGACGAACTCCTTGCTCCTGTGCTTCAAATGATAGTCTCCCCAACACTCAACTCTCTCTCACAGATTTGGATTTGGTGGAAAGATGATTTGAGTGGAAAGCAACTTGGGGAAGGCTAGAGATTGATACGTATCCAACGTATCTATAATTTTTTATTGTTCCATGCTATTATATTATCTGTTTTGGATGTTTAATGGGCTTTAATATACCTTTATATATTATTTTTGGGACTAACCTATTAACCGAAGGCCCAATGCAATTTGCTATTTTTTGCCTATTTTAGTGTTTCGTGGAAAAGGAATATCAAACGGAATCCAAACGGAATGAAACCTTCGCGAGGATCTTTTTTTGGAACAAACGCAATCCAGGAGACTTGGAGTGGACGTCAAGGAAGCAACGAGGCGGCCATGAGGTAGGCGGGTGCGCCCCCACCCTCGTGGGCCCCTCGTAGCTCCACCGACCTACTTCTTTCGCCTATATATACTCTTATACCCTGAAAACATCGAGGGGAGCCACAAAACAACTTTTCCACCGCTGCAACCTTCTGTACCTGTGAGATCCCATCTTGGGGCATTTTCCGGCGATCTGCCGGAGGGGGATTCGATCACGGAGGGCTTCTGCATCAACACCATAGCCTCTCCGATGATGTGTGAGTAGTTTACCATAGACCTTCGGGTCCATAGTTATTAGCTAGATGGCTTCTTCTCTCTCTTTGGATCTCAATACAAAGTTCTCCTCGATCTTCTTGGAGATCTATTCAATGTAATACTTTTTGCAGTGTGTTTGCCGAGATCCAATGAATTGTGGGTTTATGAACTTGATTATCTATGAATATTATTTGATTCTTCTCTAAATTCTTATATGCATGATTTGATATCTTTGCAAGTCTCTTTGAATTATCGGTTTAGTTTGGCCTACTAGATTGATCTTTCTTGCAATAGGAGAAGTGCTTAGCTTTGGGTTCAATCTTGCGGTGCTCGATCCCAGTGACAGAAAGGGAAACGACACGTATTGTATTGTTGCCATCGAGGATAAAAAGATGGGGTTTATATCATATTGCTTGAGTTATCCCTCTACATCATGTCATCTTGCCTAATGCGTTACTCCGTTCTTATGAACTTAGTACTCTAGATGCATGCTGGATAGCGGTCGATGTGTGGAGTAATAGTAGTAGATGCAGAATCGTTTCGGTCTACTTGACACGGACGTGATGCCTATATTCATGATCATTGCCTTAGATATCATCATAACTATGCACTATTCTATCAATTGCTCGGCAGTAATTTGTTCACCCACCGTAATATATGCTATCTTGAGAGAAGCCACTAGTGAAACCCATGGCCCCTGGGTCTACTTTACAACATATAAGTTTCAAATCTACAATTCTAGTTTACTATTTATTTTGCAATCTTTATTTTCCAATCTATACAACAAAAATACCAAAAATATTTATCTTATCACCTTTATCAGATCTCACTTTTGCAAGTGGCCGTGAAGGGATTGACAACCCCTTTATCGCGTTGGTTACAAGGTTCTTGATTTTTTGTGTAGGTACTAGGCGATTTGCGTGTAGTCTCCTACTGGATTGATACTTTGGTTCTCAAAAACTGAGGGAAATACTTACGCTACTTTGCTGCATCACCCTTTCCTCTTCAAGGGAAAACCAACACATGCTCAAGAGGTAGCAAGAAGGATATCTAGCGCCGTTGCCGGGGAGATCTACGCACAAGTCAAGACATACCAAGTACCCATCACAAACTCTTATCCCTCGCATTATTTATTTGCCATTTGCCTCTCGTTTTCCTCTCCCCCACTTCACCCTTGCCATTTTATTCGCCCTTTTTCATTCGCTTCCTTCTGCTTGCTTCTTGTTTGCTTGTGTGTTGGATCGTTTGATTTTCCATTATGGCTAGTCCTTCTATCATTGTCAGTACTCCCGATCATGAAGTTCTTAATTTTAAACAAAGGGAGGGAGAAAATCTAAAAGATGCTTCGCATAGAATTTGCAATGCTCAGAATAGATCCACTAGGAAGCAATCTACTTCCATTCTTCGTCGCAATTTTTATGTAGGCATCACTCCTTGGAACAGATATATTCTTGATACCATTACCGTAGGGAATTTCTTGGGTAGCCATACTTTTGATTCTTATAATGCCATGTTAGATTTGTTTGGCCCACCACCTCTATTGGTCAATGGAACTATTTTAACTTTGGAACATGTGATGCAAAGGCTTGAAATTATCAAAAATAAAGTTGCTACTGTAGAGTTGATCGAGAATTTGGACAAAAAGATCCACAACCAAATTACCCAATATGGATCTAAGGTAGGAGTTACTTTGAAATTTTTTCGAGAAAAAGAACCCATAGTTAATGAAAAGATAGATCAAGATTCCACTAGAATTGATAAACTTGAGGATATTATTACCAACTTAGGGCCTGCCTTTTCTGCCGTGAGAAACACTTTGAATCCTACCAAAGTTGCCAAATTTATGTATGTTCCTAAAAATAAGGGTGAATCTTCTAGTAAGGAAAATGCGGATCTCAAATCAATAAGTGTACACCCCAACATTTTGGCTATCATTAAGGAACCTTTTGCTACAAATGAATTTCTTGATTTCTTGCCTAGGAGTTTGATCATTAATAAAAAGAAGGAAACTCCTAAGGATCATAAGTGTTCAATTGAAGAATTTCCAACCAAAGATGACAATACCTAGATCTATTCTTGTTTTTATGCCTAGCTAGGGGCGTTAAACGATAGCGCTTGTTGGGAGGCAACCCAATTTTATTTTTGTTCCTGTTTAGTAATAATAATTCATATAACTTCTGTTTGGATGTGGTTTTATGTTTTAATTAGTGTTTGTGCCAAGTAGAACCAATAGGATCTTCTTGGGTGATAGTTGTTTGATCTTGCTGAAAAAGACAGAAACTTTTTGCTCATGATTATAATTGTTAAAATTCACCAGAACTTGATAAAATACCAATTCTTTTTCTGTAGATCAATATACAAATTATCCAGGTTGTCCTAGTTTTTCAGAATTTTTGGAGTTCCAGAAGTATTCGAACAAATCAGATTTCTACACATTGTTCTGTTTTTGACAGATTCTGTTTTTCGTGTGTTGTTTGCTTATTTTGATGAATCTATGGCTAGTATCTGGGGGTATGAACCATAGAGAAGTTGGAATACAGTAGGTTTAACACCCATATAAATAAAGAATGAGTTCATTACAGTACCTTAAGGTGGTGGTTTGTTTTCTTATACTAACGGAGCTCATGAGATTTTCTGTTGAGTTTTGTGTTGTGAAGTTTTCAAGTTTTTGGGTAAAGATTTGATGGGTTATGGAATAAGGAGTGGCAAGAGCCTAAGCTTGGGGATGCCCAAGGCACCCCAAGGTAAAATTCAAGGACAACCAAAAGCCTAAGCTTGGGGATGCCCCAGAAGGCATCCCCTCTTTCGTGTTCGTCTATCGATAACTTTACTTGAGGCTATATTTTTATTCACCACATGATATGTGTTCTGCTTGGAGCGTCCTGTATGATTTGAGTCTTTGCTCTTTAGTTTACCACAGTCATCCTTACTGTACACACCTTTTGGGAGAGACACACATGAATCGGAATTTTATTAGAATACTCTATGTGCTTCACTTATATCTTTTGAGCTAGATAATTTTGCTCTAGTGCTTCACTTATACCTTTTTAGAGTACGGTGGTGGTTTTATTTTATAGAAATTATTGATCTCTCATGCTTCACTTATATTATTTGGAGAGTCTTTTAGAAAATCATGGTAATTTTCTTTGGCTATAAAATTAGTCCTAGTATGATAGGCATCCAAGATGGGTATAATAAAAACTTTCATATAGAGTGCATTGAATACTATGATAATTTTGATACTTGATAGTTGTTTTGAGATATAAAGGTGGTAATGTCAGAGTCATGCTGGTTGGGTAATTGTGGAATTGAGAAATACTTGTGTTGAGGATTGCAAATCCCGTAGCATGCACGTATGGTAAACGTTGTGTGACAAATTTGAAGCATGGGGTGTTCTTTGATTTATTTCCTTACGAGTGGCGGCCGGGGACGAGCGATGGTATCTTCATACCAATCTATCCCCCTAGGGGCATGCGTAGTAGTACTTTGCTTCGAGGGCTAATAAACTTTTGCAATAAGTATATGAGTTCTTTATGACTAATGTGAGTCCATGGATTATACGCACTCTTACATTTTCGCAATTTGCTAGCCTCTACGGTACCGTGCATTGCCCTTTCTCACCTCGAGAGTTGGTGCAAACTTCGCCAGTGCATCCAAACGCCGTGATACGATACACTCTATCAAACATAAGCCTCCTTATATCTTCCTCAAAACAGCCACCATACCTACCTATTATGGCATTTCCATAGCCATTCCGAGATATATTGCCATGCAACTTTCCACCGTTCCGTTTATTATGACACGCTCCATCATTGTCATATTGCTTTGCATGATCATGTAGTTGACATTGTATTTGTGGCAAAGCCACCCTCATAATTCTTTCATACATGTCGCTCTTGATTCATTGCATATCCCGGTACACCGCCGGAGGCATTCACATAGAGTCATATTTTGTTCTAGTATCGAGTTGTAATATTGAGTTATGAGTAAACAAAAGTGTGATGATCATCATTATTAGAGCATTGTCCCATGTGAGGAAAGGATGATGGAGACTATGATTCCCCCACAAGTCGGGATGAGACTCCAGACGAAAAATAAAAAAAGGAGGCCAAAGAAGCCCAAATAAACAAAAAGAGGCCAAAGAAGCCCAAACAAAAATAAAAAAATGAGAGAAAAAGAGAGAAGGGACAATGTTACTATCCTTTTTCCACACTTGTGCTTCAAAAATAGCACGATGATCTTCATGATAGAGAGTTTCTTATTTTGTCACTTTCATCTACTAGTGGAAATTTTTCATCATAGAACTTGGCTTCTATATTCC
The DNA here is from genome assembly GCF_018294505.1 of Triticum aestivum. Classification (NCBI taxonomy): domain Eukaryota; kingdom Viridiplantae; phylum Streptophyta; class Magnoliopsida; order Poales; family Poaceae; genus Triticum; species Triticum aestivum. The sequence continues at coordinate 326,988,603 of NC_057802.1, read as the reverse complement.
AATGACGGGCTTCCTCAAAGTGCCCTAGGTCTTCGTGAGCAAGCAACTTGGATGCACACCCACTTAGTTTCTTTTGTTGAGCTTTCACATATTTATAACTCTAGTGCATCTGTTGCATGTCAATCCCTACTCCTTGCATTGACATCAATTGATGGGCATCTCCATAGCCCGTTGATTAGCCGCGTCAATGTGAGACTTTCTCCTTTTTTGTCTTCTCACGTAATCTCCATCATCATATGCTATTCCACCTATAGTGCTATATCCATGGCTTGCGCTCATGTATTGCGTGAGGGTTGCAAAGGCTAAAGCGCGTTAAAAAGTATGAACCAATTGCTCGGCTTGTCATTGGGGTTGTGCATGATGGGAGCATTTTGTGTGACGAAAATGAAGCATGGCTAAACTATATGATTTTGTAGGGATAAGCTTTCTTTGGCTATGTTATTTTGATAAGACATAATTGCTTGGTTAGCATGCTTGAAGTATTACTATTTTTATGTCAATATTAAAACTTTGTCTAGAATCTTTTGGATCTAAACATTCATGCCACAATAAAAAGAATTACATTGAAAAATTATGTTAGGTAGCATTCCACATCAAAAATTCTGTTTTATCATTTACCTACTCGAGGACGAGAAGGAATTAAGCTTGGGGATGCTTGATACGTCTCCAACGTATCTATAATTTTTTATTGTTCCATGCTATTATATTATCTGTTTTGGATGTTTAATGGGATTCGATCACGGAGGGCTTCTACATCAACACCATAGCCGCTCCGATGATGTGTGAGTAGTTTACCATAGACCTTCGGGTCCATAGTTATTAGCTAGATGGCTTCTTCTCTCTCTTTGGATCTCAATACAAAATTCTCCTCGATCTTCTTGGAGATCTATTCGATGTAATACTTTTTGCGGTGTGTTTGCCGAAATCCGATGAATTGTGGGTTATGAACTTGATTATCTATGAATATTATTTGATTCTTCTCTAAATTCTTATATGCATGATTTGATATCTTTGCAAGTCTCTTCGAATTATCGGTTTAGTTTGGCCTACTAGATTGATCTTTCTTGCAATGAGAAAAGTGCTTAGCTTTGGGTTCAATCTTGCGGTGCTCGATCCCAGTGACAGAAAGGGAAACGACACGTATTGTATTGTTGCCATCGAGGATAAAAAGATGTGGTTTATATCATATTTCTTGAGTTTATCCCTCTACATCATGTCATCTTGCCTAATGCGTTACTCCGTTCTTATGAACTTAATACTCTAGATGCATGCTGGATAGCGGTCGATGTGTGGAGTAATAGTAGTAGATGCAGAATCGTTTCGGTCTACTTGACACGGACGTGATGCCTATATTCATGATCATTGCCTTAGATATCATCATAACTATGCACTATTCTATCAATTGCTCGGCAGTAATTTGTTCACCCACCGTAATATATGCTATCTTGAGAGAAGCCACTAGTGAAACCCATGGCCCCTGGGTCTACTTTACAACATATAAGTTTCAAATCTACAATTCTAGTTTACTATTTATTTTGCAATCTTTATTTTCCAATCTATACAACAAAAATACCAAAAATATTTATCTTATCGCCTTTATCAGATCTCACTTTTGCAAGTGGCCGTGAAGGGATTGACAACCCCTTTATCGCGTTGGTTACAAGGTTCTTGATTTTTTGTGTAGGTACTAGGCGATTTGCGTGTAGTCTCCTACTGGATTGATACTTTGGTTCTCAAAAACTGAAGGAAATACTTACGCTACTTTGCTGCATCACCCTTTCCTCTTCAAGGGAAACCAACGCATGCTCAAGAGGTAGCAGAGATCAAGATTCTTGTGGTTGGAATGGAATATCTTGGACTCAACACATGAGTAGATGGTTCTCTATCAGAAAATGTATGCTAGAAGTGTAGGCACGTTCTGATGGCTATCTCCACGAATGAAGAGTGGGTGGAGGGGTATAAATAGCCTCCACACAAAATCTAACCGTTACACACAATTTACTAAACTCGGTGGGACGGAATCATGAAACTCGGCCAGACCGATTTCTTTCCCTATAATAATATATAATAATAAAGCACGGGTTGAGTCTGTCGGGTTCACCGTCGTGGTAATTTTGTATTAAAACACCCTACTATTTTGGCTATTCAACCCGCGGTCCTGGGCGCATTAGAAAAAACTGTTCCAGAGGGCTGCAGATCGAGCGGCGGCTCTCCCGATCCGATCGGGAGGAGGACGACTGCGGCGAGCACATGAAGGCCGCGGGCGGCACACTGCCCGGGCGAGAGAAGAAGCAGGAGGGAGGCGCGGAGGCCGAGCCGTATGCGGCGGACATGCACGCTCGCCCGCAGTCAACACGGACGCATCGGCCATCCATGGCGGCTCAGGTTGATGCAGGAGGACGAGGGGAGGGGCTCGCGAGAGCCGGCACCGGGAATGGAGCGGAGACGGGTGGAACTTGCGATTCCGAAAGCGCTGCGGCGATGAGCAGCTCCGTGAGCGGCGACCTGCGGGCTTCAAGCAGCGGCTGCCATGAAGGTCGGGCGGCGGCTCTGCCTCGCCACGGCTCCTGCCTTCTCCCAGCCGAGCCCAGACCACACCCGCGCGCCTCACCCTGCACTGTTTTCGCACGCCTGCCGTTGCTCTGCTGCTGTAGCAGCCGCCGCCTCGCCGTGCGTGGCTGCCGCGTGCCCGAGATGAGCTCCTGCTTGACCTCGAGTTCCCGCGCACCCGAGCACTTTGCTCGCACCCATGCCTCAGCCATTCGTTCCATTGCATCCGTGCTAAAACCCGCACGCCCGTCGCTGTCTTCTAGCCGCAGTCGCCGCCGCATTTGCTCGCCGGCATCACATCGGAGCTCTGTCGTTTGCTCGCTGGAGAAGATGAGCGCGGTAGGTTTACTTGCCAAGGACCGGAAGCCCCACATCTTGCACGAAGCCTACATGCAGGTGAGATGGCTAGCGCAACTATTCCACATTCAGATGTTCTGCAGGTCAAGGGATCAAACCCCCAAAGTAGCGTATTTTCTTTTGAATTTTTTGCTCGCCCGGTGGTGTTAAGTGCCGGCAATATTGAAATAAGAGGATGTGGCGGCAGCTTGCAAATGGATCTGCCTTTATGTTTACAACTTGCAAATGGCCAAATTTTATCTGTTGCTTTACACACAAACTGTTTTCATGTAGAGTTAAAATTCAGGTGAATTAAATTCTGAGTGACACTGTCTGCAAAGAATCCATATTAGAATAGATTTTCTAATGTTGGCTTCAGCATCTCATGCATGATTCACATTATTAAATGCACAAATTCACATTCTCAAAAGAAAAGGTAACAATAACAAAGTACTTTTTGTTTTCTATAATATGTTTTTATTGCGATTCCCATATTTTATCTTTGTAGATTCAAGAAGTTCTTAAGCTCACTATGAAAAATCAGAAGTTTCCTTTATAAGGTTCAGTAGCTGCTTCATGTTGTACTGATAAGTTTCCATTATTTTGAAAAAATTTAGCTTCATGTTGCTCTCTTTAGCTGCCATTTGCACTTGAAGGTCAGGATCGAGGCAGGAGGTGAGGAAGTGAGGATCGGGCTGTGAGCTAGGGTTATGTGGCTGGCTGGGCCTTAGGTGGGACGGCCTGGCCGGTTGGCCCAGCTGGCTAGCTGGCTGCTGCTCAAAACAAGTTCGTTGTAGATAGCTTTTCCCTTGCCGATAGCTCGATCTGATTTTTTTCATGTCTATGCTATAGAAGAGCCTGTAGTATTCAAATGTAGTTCCTCAGACAATAGTACTGGGCGCACTCATTGTTAAAGTCAGTTGTAGTGTAAGAAAATCAAAGAAAACATGTAGTGTGAACAATGAATGAGATGACATACCTTTTAGATGTTCTTCAACAATTTTTGTTCTACTCTTTATTTATAAGGTGAAAAATAATTGCCTGTAGTAGTGTTATGTAGTGTTATATACGGTTTTAGCAAGCACATGCGTTCGTGTTTTTTTAAACATAGTACAAACGCAGGCGCTCGTACATATGAATATACATTCGCCTTTATGAATGGATACACGCACATTCTATCCTTATGAGCACCTCCGATAGACTGAACCAGCACATCATTTTGAGATTGATAAAGTCACCACAAACGCTTTCGTAGTCGATGGAACGTCTAGCTCCCACTGAACGCACTATCACTGAAAGGCCTGAAATAAATCCAGAAAAATACGAGCACCACTGTGAAGTCTAGAATTTGAACTCTGATGAGCTATGGTTACCAGTGTCCTCCTAACCATCCAACCATAGGTTGATTCCCATATTTTTATTATTTTCTACCCGTTGCAACGCACGGGCCCTTTTGCTAGTAGTTCAAAATGTGAACGTTAGGCTTTTCGGTGGGACCGACATGTCAACTTGGAGGGAACGATTTCATTAGGGTTAGGGCATAACGTAATCTCGGTGAGACCGATCACATAAACTCGGTAGGACTGATTTCTATCATAGGCAAATAGAGAGTTGGTCAGGCAAACTCGGTGGGACCGAATCGCTCATTTCGGTGAGACCGAAATGTTATGAAAAGGAAACAGAGAGTTTGCATTGCGAACTCGGTGGGAACGATCGCTCATCTCGGTTGGACCGAAACGTTACGAAGGGAAACATAGAGTTTGCAATCCCATCTCGGTGAGACCGAGATCCCTATCGGTGAGACCGAAGTGACTAGGCTTTCTGGCAGTGTCTATGTCAAGTGAACTCGGTGGCGCCGGATAGATCAAATCGGTGGGGCCGAGTTTGACTTTTGGTTTGGGACATATGTGCATATGAGAAAGTGGTTGAGGGCTTTTGGAGCATATCACTAAGCATTTTGAACAAGCAAGCTCTTAAGCAACACCTCATCCTCTTTTAATAGTATTGGCTTTTCCTATGGACTCAATGTGATCTTGGATCACTAAAATGAAAATGTAGAGTCTTGAGATTGAGCCAATTTGTGTCCTTAGCATTTTGAGGGGTCCACATTCGTAATCCATGTCATACCAATAACTGAACTTTCTGAAATGATCATGTTGAAATAACATTAGTTCAATGAGCTATATGTTAGGAATTACCAAAACCACCCAGGGATAGTTGCACTTTCAATCTCCCCCTTTTTGGTAATTGATGACAACATATAGATCAAAGCTTTGACAAATGATAATAGGATTGAAATACATCGTCGCTTTGAGAAGTATGTGATAAGCAAGAGCTCCCCCTAAATTTGTGCATTATTTAAAATTTGCTTTTGAATGCAAATGCACAATCGATTAGGATCATGGGTTACTCTTCCATGTCACATACATCTTGGTGGAGTGCTCAAAATGATAGAAAGTAAAAGCATGCACTCATCACCAAGCAAAGTGAATGATCATATATGAGATATAAAAGATAGCATCATTCAAGCATAAGCATTAAGGTAGAATATGATCAAACACATGATCATACAAGTATCTCACACACAAACATAAAGTATCAAGCAAGCACACACAAGAGTATCAACCAAATAGCAAAAGGACCAAAAAGGCAAAAACACTCTCTCTCGAAGCCTATGATCTATACATTTTCCCCCTTTGGCAACAAGTTACCAAAAAGTTTGAAAATGCATAGTGCTATGCGGCTCTCTTGGCTTGATCTTCGGGAGGTGGTGTAGAGAGGACTCCAAGGACGAAAGCATGTGTAGACGTTGTTGGAGCTGGTGGAGTGGCAACTGGAGGTGGCACTAAAGCTGTAGCTGCTGGTGCTGATATTGTAGCTCTAGTGTCAGCCATGGGCACTGCAGCAGATCTCTGACCTCTGGGCACTCTCTGAAAGGCATCTGTGATAGCCTGCCCTTTCCTCTCCTCAGCTTCTTCTTGGAGCTACTCAACAGTTGTCTGCATCTCAGTCACTTTAAGATCAAGGTCATAGAACTTGCTCTCAATGATCCTCTCCAAGCTCTCCTGATTTTCAGTCAGGGTGGCCAAGCCCTTCTCAATCCTCAAAGTTGCTTGAATCAGATATCCAAGCTGATCTTGTTTGCTCTTGAGAAACACTTGGGATGCATCTTCAACATTTGGCATCCTTGCAGCCTTCTCAGCCTTTGCCTTCTCTCTCTTTTCTTGTGCTTGCACAGATGTGGGATCATCCTCATTCATCACAACAATGTTGTCCTCAAATTATGGTCTCAAGGGTAAATGCTCCTTGTCCAAGAGATAAGTGCATGTGCCCATCTTGGAGTTGATGAGCACCTGAATATGTGGAGCATACCCACAAGATCTTTTCTGGTCAGCAGCTGTCCTCTTGATTGTTTCAACGATCAGGCTCATAACTTTGAACTTCCGAGGCACATCAAATATCTGCAGCAGGTTGATTGAATGGCCTCTGATCATCTTGTGATCTCCAGATTTGGGCAACAATGTATGCCTCAAGATTGTGTTGATAGTAGATAGACCAGACAACAGGTAATGAACGGATACAAACCTATGTGTGTCCAATGCTTTGTCTGGGATCTCCTTGTACATCTTGGCCATAGAGTTACGATCTTTCTTCTTCTTGGCATAGACATCCAAGTCATCTTCATGATCTTCAGGGGCATTTATCAACTTTGCCCACTCATCAAGAGTTGACTAGTACCTTGTACCCTCAGACATCCAAACAATTTTACCATCTGGATAAAAATGAGATGTGGAGTAGAATTGCATGATGAGTTCATCATTCTATTTTGTCAGCTTCTGACCCACAAACTTGTCAACACCACATGTTCTGAAGCTCTCATGTACACCTAGAAAGTGATCTTCATTCTCATCAATGTAATCCCAGTCAGCCCACTTCATATCACACACAATGGGCCGGCTTATTGTCAAGCAGAATGGTTTCATAGAAATCTTGTTGTTCTTTGGTGTGGGACCTGTAGTCCACTGCAGTCTTCCTCCTCACAGCATAAGGGTCACTTTGTCTCCAAAGTCTGAGACATGCATCCTTCCTGATACTCATATCTTCTGCCACTGGATGGCTGTCATCATGATCTGGAATCTTTGGTTTAAGCTTTCTAAGCACTTGGGCTTCAGCATCTTCTTCCTGAACTTCAGGCACTGGGGCCTTGTTCTTCTCTACAGCTGGAATGTTCCTAGTGCTCCTCTTGGGTTTTGGAGCTAGAGCAGAAGCTTTCGGGGCAGTCTTGGGCTTTGAAGGGGCAGCCCTAGACTTAATCGCATCCCCCATCAACTTTTGGGACTTGGGTGCTGGTGCAGCATCCTCTTCCTCTTCCTCTTCTTCTGTTGGATCTCTGAACATAGATGATCTCCCAATGACTCTAGCAGTGGTCTTCTTGACCCTCTCCTTCCTCTTCTTGCCTTCACCAGCCTCCTTTGGTTCAAGTGTGAACTCCATGGTTTCCTGAGTGGAGGCTCTCGCTTTTGGCATAGGAATTCTTTTGGTAGGTGCTTTCTTGTGCAATCCAGGCTTTGTTGCAGCAGCAGCTCCATATTCCTTCTTCAGCACTTTCTTCTTGGAGCTTACTTCTTCCTCAGTGGCCACATAGTCCTCATCATCTGAGTCTGAGGTTCTCTTCTTCCTTGATCTAGTGGCTGCCTTGGGCAAATTGCTTGGAGTGCTCTTGCTGCCCTCAGCATAGCTGCTAGAGGGACTAGTGCCCTCACTCAAGTTCACTTGCTCTTCTGATTTGTTCTGGCTATCACTCTGGCCAGACATATTGGCAAAGCAAACTGACAGCAGACCCTGTGAATAGATATAGATGAGATAGAGTGGATGAGCATCACAAAGTGCAGAGTTTTTGCAAAACAGATGAGTCAAAAACTTATTTTTAGTTTTCCACAGAAAGCATTTCGGAGCTACCGACTTGTTAAACTCGGTGACACCGAAGCAACTGTTGGAGTCTAAACTAGTGAAATTGGTAAGACCGAGACACACTTCGGTGACTCCGAGATTGCTAGGGCTTCACAGAGAGTTGAACTCGTGATAACCCACAAGTATAGGGGATCAATTGTAGCCTCTTTCGATAAGTAAGAGTGTCGAACCCAACGAGGAACTAAAGGTAGAACAAATATTCCCTCAAGTTCTACCGACCACCGATACAACTCTACACACGCTTAACGTTCGCTTTACCTAGAACAAGTATGAAACTAGAAGTACTTTGTAGGTGTTTTTGGATAGGTTTGCAAGATAATAAAGAGTACGCAAATAAAAACTAGGGGCTGTTTAGATAAAGACACAATAAATTAAATATAGCGAGTGTGGAAAAGTGGTGGTAGGAGTTGCGAAATTTTCCCTAAGCAATTGACTACTTTACTAGACCTGTTGAGGATATAGACCTTAGAGTCACCCGCCAGGAGGGGCCGGGTTACTCTAATGGTCATTACCAGAAGCCCGGAGCCAAGCTTGAAGACGATGGGCCAGAGATGGGCTTAAGACCCGGATATGGCTTAAGGCCCGTGGTTACAAACGTTATTATGGTAGAACTTGTAGTGTAAGGCAAGTATGATTGAGAGTCCGAGCCGGACACTCTTATGAGCCGGACGGGACTCTAAGGGCTGCTGGGTGTCAGCCTCTCTATATAAAGGGACGACCCGACAGCGGTTGAGGTAGAAGAACAATCTCACCGAGAGCCGGGCATAGCAGTTTAGCTCCCTGGTGATCATAACCCTAATCAATACCACCTCAAACTGGACGTAGGCTTTTACCTTCACCGTAAGGGGCCGAACCAGTATAACCCTCGTGTTCCTTGTCCCGCATTAACCCCTTCAAGCTTCCTAGTTGCGATGGCTCCACGATTAAGTCCTAGCCCGAGGACATCTGCCGTGATAATTCCACGACAGTTGGCGCCCACCGTGGGGCCAGCGCACGGCGGATTTGAGTTCTTGAAGGGCAGCTTCGAAGGGCTCAAGGGATACGCTGTGGGCCGGATGACCAAGAGTCGTCGCGGCAAGCTCTACATCGACGATGCAAACTGGGGCCCCGACGCCGGCTCAATTGAGTACGGGTACCGGGTCCCCTTCGCTGGAATTCATGTCTTCATTGGCAAGATTGGTGAGCCGGGACCTGAGCCGGATCTTTGCGCCGATCTCATCGAAACGGCTCAGCGCGCACGACCCGCCCGGGCCCGGCCTGCCTTAAGGCGCGCTTTTGTGGGATGCATCCATGGAGGGCCCTCTGATTCAGCTGGGCCTGGTGATGAGACGGCCGCCGGCTCTGACGGCGAGTCGGCCACCGATGAGTCAAACTCGTTGTACCAACTTCAGGATGGCAGGCTCATGGGTTGTTCCGATGGTGACAGTATTCCGGACCTATTTGAGCCGCCAAGTCAGGTTGGAGTTTTTATGGCTGGAGCACAGCCTGTTCAGAGCCCCGCTGCTGGAGCGGGAACCCCGGTGCCTTCGCCAGCTCAGGTGCTAATGGATCTCACGGACAAGATGACGGCCCTGTTAACCGCCACGGTTGACCCGGCGGATCAAGCTTGGCATGACGCGGAGGTGGCACAGTTAAAATTGGATCTAGTGAAGGCTAAAGAGGATCTTGCAGCGGAAGGGATCAGGCTGGCTGCGGAGAGGGCGGCTCTCGATGCCCAAACCCAGCTGATCCAGGCGCAGTCCTTCCAACTCACGATGGATCAAAACGCGGCTAATGAGGTCCTGAGAAGGAGGCATCAAAAGGCCCAATCTCGACTCCCTCCGGTTTACGATCCACGCAACCTCTTCAACACGCCGGGTGCAGGGTCTAGTAACCCGCCAGGGGTCATAGCGCCAGGGTCTGGACCCCTTACTCAGCCACGAGTGATGGGGCCTCCCCAGGTGCCCCCTGCCCCGCCTCAGTATGTGCCAATACCCCCGGGTCATTATAATAACCCGCTGGAGAACATGGTCGCTGCGGCAGCTCGGCTGGCGGCCCTACCAGTTGATGGCGACTCTCCGACGGCTATTGAAACCCGCCGGGTCAGGGAACTCCTTCAGACAGCACTGGCGCAGCAAGAGGCGTACTCCTACAGCCGGGACAGGATCCACTCGACTCCTCGTCCAGGCCAGAGCCTGAGTTACAGCCGGCACATGGTCTCAGCAACCGGCTCAAGTAACGTCCGACGCCATGACCCGCCCCCTGGCCATGGCCCGGCTCATAATGGAGCCTTTTACGCAGCAGATCAAGCGCGGCAATTGATGGCTTACCAGACCCCCCCGGCTTATCCGATACCTGTAGGCAGTCTATGTCAATTGTGGATTTGACTAACTGTAAGCAGCAGGAGGGTGAGTCTACGACACACTGGGTTCGCCGGGTTAAGGAGATCATACACTCGTTAGACAAGATGGATGCCGGCTCAGCGGTTTTAATGCTGGAGCAGAATTGTCGTTTTGTGCCCCTGAAGATGAAACTCGGGCGGCTTAAGCGCGACTGCAGTGATATGGGTACACTAATGGCAGCTCTTGTCAAATACGCCGATTCTGATGGTACCAAGGATCCCCCTTCAGATGATGAAAGGGCAGGGAAGGGAAAGAAGAACGGCAATGGCAAGGGTCCTCAGTTTAACCCGGGGAACCAAGGAGGAGGCAAGCGCAAGGCAGATGGCAGCCTAGAGTTTGTGGCCAACGCCAGCGCACAAGGCAATAACCAGCGACGCAAGGGGAGGCCCCCTCCCCGAGGCGGCGGGTCAGGACCTTCACTGGAGCAGCTATTGAATGAGCCTTGTCCGAGGCACGGCTCTAGAGAGAAACCAGCGACTCATCTATGGAAGGATTGTGCAATCATGAAGGCCTTTAAGAACTATAATGGCCCGGGCGGCGGCTCAGGCGCCGGCGGTTTCCATGGCCCGGGTGGTGGCTCAAATTCCGGTCCTCAGAACGGTCAAGGGGGCTTTAATCAACAGTCTGGCCAGGGTCATCAACAGCAGTAGGGGGTTATCAGACCAATCCAAAGCAGCTTAGCGGTGGACAGTATCATGTGTTCACCACTAGTTTGTGCAAGCGAGATCAGAAGCTTCACAAGAGGGCTGTGAACGCTATTGAGCCGGCGGTTCCACGCTATTTGCGGTGGTCTGAACAGCCTATAGTATGGAGCAGGGAGGATCACCCTCCCCGGGTGGATAACCCGGGCCACTTGGCATTAGTAGTGGCCCCACAAGTGGGAGGATATAAGTTCACAAAGGTGCTCATGGACGGTGGCAGCAGCATCAACATCCTCTATTATGAGACTTTCCGCCGTATGGGGTTGGTTGATAAGAACCTCAGCCAGTCAAACACTATCTTTCATGGCGTAGTACCTGGTAAGTCAGCTTATCCAGTCGGCAAGATCGAATTGGAAGTGGCCTTTGGTGATGAGAACAATTACAGGGTGGAGAAATTGACCTTTGAGGTGGTCAAGATAAGAAGTCCATACCGGCCGGCTTACGCCAAGTTCATGGCACGGCCGTGTTATGTGTATTTACAGCTCAAGATGCCGGGTCACAATGGGACCATTACAGTTCACGGCAGCCGGAAAGTGGCTCTGGAGTGTGAGGAAGGCGATGCGGCTTATGCAGAATCTGTGTGTGCTACAGAGGAGTTGAAGTTTTACAAGGACAATGTTGACCCAACAGATATGACTTCTCTGAAAAAGCCAACTACAGAACAAGAGCCGGCAATGAAATTTAAATCAGCTGATGAGACTAAACTTGTTGATTTCGTTCCAGGTGACTCATCTCAGCAGTTTAGCATCAGTGCAAATCTGGATCCAAAATAGGAAAGCACGCTCATCGAGTTCATCCGTGAGAATAGGGACATCTTCGCATGGAAACCTTCTGACATGCCAGGTGTACCTAGAGAACTCGCTGAGCATACTCTCAATGTTGATCCTAAATTTAAGCCGGTCAGACAGTTCCTTCGGCGGTTTAATGAAGAGAGGCGGAAAGCTATTGGTGAAGAGGTGGCCCGGCTCTTGGCGGCCGGGTTTATCGTTGAAGTCTTTCACCCAGAGTGGTTGGCTAACCCGGTGCTCGTACTCAAGAAGAACGGCACCTGGCGGATGTGTGTGGACTACACGGACTTGAATAAGGCGTGTCCGACTGATCCTTTTGCCCTCCCCCGTATTGATCAAATCATTATTGGTACGGTAGGTTGTGCACGTCTAAGTTTCTTGGATGCTTATTCCGGTTATCATCAGATTAAGATGGCAGTTAAGGACCAGGAGAAGACGACGTTCATTACTCCCTTTGGAGCCTTCTGCTATGTATCCATGCCCTTTGGACTCAAGTGTGCACACGCGACTTACCAGCGTTGTGTACAGAACTGTCTTCATAAACAGATTGGGCGTAATGTTCACGCTTATGTGGACGATATTGTGGTTAAGTCCATAAAAGAGGAAACCCTGATAGATGATTTAAGGGAAACCTTTGATAATCTCCGGGTCTATAAGATGATGCTTAACCCGGCCAAGTGTGTCTTTGGTGTTCCTGCAGGCAAACTCTTGGGCTTTTTGGTTTCTGACAGAGGCATTGAGGCTAACCCGGAGAAGATCAAGGCCATCACCTCCCTGGCTAAGCCGGCGTGTATAAATGACGTTCAGCGCTTGGCGGGTCGCGTTGCTGCTTTAAGCCGGTTTATAAGCCGTTTGGGTGAGAAGGCCATGCCCTTATATCAGTTGATGAGGAAAACTGATAACTTTATCTGGAATGATGCAGCTAATACCGCCTTTGAGGATTTGAAGAAGCAGCTGGCAGAGCCCCCAGTCCTTGCTGCTCCGGTTGATAAGGAGCCCTTACTACTGTATGTGGCAGCAAACGCACGAGCTGTCAGTGTGGCCATTGTGGTAGAGCGCAAGGAGGAGGGTAAGGAACATCCGGTTCAGCGGCCGGTTTATTATGTCAGCGAGGTGCTCATTGAGTCCAAGCAGCGGTACCCGCATTGGCAGAAGCTCGTGTATGGTGTGTTCATGGCAAGCCGGAAACTTAAGCATTATTTTCAGGGTCATCCCATCACTGTGGTTAGCTCTGCCCCCTTGGTGACATCATCCAAAACAGAGAGGCCACAGGGAGAATTGCTAAGTGGGCTATAGAACTTGGACCTCATGGTCTCAAATATGTGCCACGCACTGCTGTTAAATCTCAGGCCTTGGTGGATTTCATCAACGATTGGACAGAGTCACAAGTGCCTGAGCAGAAGCCGGATAACACATATTGGACTATTCACTTCGATGGGTCCAGGCAGTTGGAGGGCTCAGGGGCTGGTGTTGTATTGGCTTCCCCCAAAGGTGACAAGTTCCATTATGTGCTACAGTTGATGTTTCCTTGCACTAACAATGCGGCTGAGTACGAGGCCTTGCTCCACGGTCTTCGGATGGCTAAGGAAATGAGCCTGAGCCGGGTAAGATGCTTCGGTGACTCAGACTTGGTGGCTCAACAAGTATCAGGCAAGTGGGACTCTAAGGACCCGCTCATGGCGGCTTATCGCCGCGAAGTTGATGCCATTGCTGGGCACTTTCAGGGCTACCAAGTAGAGCACATTGATCGCAGGAAGAACGAGGCGGCTGATGCCTTAAGCCGGCTAGGTTCTCAGCGGAAGCCGGTGCCGCCTAACACTTTCCTGGATGTTCTGTATAGCCCTTCGGTTAAGTTGCCTACGGAGGAAGACTTGGCTGTCCCTGACCCGGAGGCACGACTGGTGGCGGCTCTCCATATCATACCAGATTGGACAATGCCATATCTGGCTTACATGACCCGGGGCGAGTTGCCTGAGGATGAAACCTTGGCCAGGCAAATAACCTGGCGGGCCAAGTCAATGATTGTTATTGATGGCGAGTTACATCATCGCAGTGTTACAGGAGCCTTTCAGCATTGTGTCTCCCCTGAGGAAGGTCAAGAGATCTTGCGGGAGATCCATGAAGGGGATTGTGGCCATCACGCCGGCTCAAAGTCTCTTGTGGCCAAGGCTTTTCGTCATGGTTTTTATTGGTTGACGGCTCATGCTGATGCAGAAGACTTGGTCAGTAAATGTGATGGCTGCCAGAGGTTCTCACGACGGGCTCATGTGCCGGCTCAGGAGCTGAGGATGATCCCAATCACTTGGCCCTTTGCGGTCTGGGGGCTTGATATGGTGGGGCCTTTTAAAAGGTCCAAGGATAAGAAGACCCACCTCTTGGTGGCAGTTGATAAGTTCACAAAGTGGGTGGAAGCTGAGCCAGTTAGCAAGTGCGATGCAGCCACGGCGGTTCAATTTATGAAAAGGGTGATTTTCCGCTTTGGTTTTCCGCACAGCATCATAACTGACAATGGCACCAATCTCTCCAAGGGCGCCATGGAAGAGTTTTGTCAACGAGAGCATATCCGACTTGACGTTTCCTCCGTGGCTCATCCTCAATCCAATGGTCAAGCTGAGAGAGCTAACCAGGAGATTCTGAAGGGCATCAAGCCCCGGCTTTTGGTCCCTTTGCAACGGACGCCGGGTTGTTGGGTAGAGTAGTTGCCCTCCGTCTTATGGAGCATCAACACTACTCCTAACAGGTCTACAGGCTTCACGCCTTTCTTCATGGTTTATGGAGCAGAAGCAGTCCTCCCCAGTGACATCCGTCACGACTCACCTCGCGTGGCGGCTTATGTTGAGACGGATAATGAACAGGCGCACCAAGATGCTCTTGACTTGTTGGACGAACAGCGTGATGTGGCAGCAGCCCGTTCAGCGATTTACCAACAAGACCTGCGCCGTTATCATAGCCGCCGGGTCAAATCCCGGGTCTTCCAGGAAGGCGACCTAGTGCTCCGGCTGATTCAGGATCAAACAGATGCACACAAGTTATCCCCACCTTGGGAAGGGCCCTTTGTGGTCAGCAAGAGCTTGCACAATGGGTCATACTATCTCATTGACATTCGGGAGCACAAAGATTCACGTAAGTCGGAGGAGGAGACCCGTCGGCCGTGGAACATAGCTCAGCTTCGGCCTTACTACACTTGAGCCGCCGGCTCTCGTGATGTACATACTTCTCTCAGCCATGTATATATTATGATAAAGCAATAAAGCAGGACCTCTGTCCTATTTTCTCCTCCAAATATGCGCGTGTTGTTTTTATTACAAGATTACATGATGACTTAAAGGAGGATCCGGCTTATGATCGTATTCGAATCTAGTCGTAAGCAGTAAAGTCACTTGGGGGCTTCCTGTTCAAACATGGGTCGTATTCGAACCAAAGAGAACATAGCTGTCGATACCCATTTGATTGGCAAAGTGCCGAGCTCATTGGGAGGTTACCTTTGGTCACATTTGAATCATAGTTTAAACTCTCTGAGAACCGACGTGGATCATATTCGAATCAGCGTTGTTAAACAATTTCTTAAAATCACTTGGGGGCTTCCTGTTCAAACATGGGTCGTATTCGAACCAAAGAGAGCATAGCTGTCGGTACCCTCTTGATTGGCATCGCCACACCCACTGGGGGCTATGGGATCGTATCCGAATCTTAGCTTAACCCCTTTGGGCCGGGTTTCTGGTCGTATTCGAACTGGAAGCCCCTAAGTTCCTATGTTCTATCACAAGTTTACTCTGATTATGTCAAGGTGTGTACGGCCGGGTCTCGCTTTGCCGGCTTAACTTTGGTTTACGATGTTAGTTAAACACCATGGGTGTCATCAAGACAGGTAACTCGGACTTAAGATATCAACCTTGTTACCCGGGTTATCTAAACCGGAAGTATGCTTACAGGCCACTAAGGGTGTTATTACGACTGTGTTAAGGATATAATTGAGGACCAGTCTTTTTTGATTCATATTCCGGGTTATCTATCCGAAACACCTGATTCTCAGGGCGGTAAGCCGCCTCGAGACTTGTGATTTGCCTTTTTATGCAGGATACTTAAAGGCACCTCTTTCAGGTGGAGAAAAACAAAGGGATGATTATGACCCGGAGAAACATCAAATAGACAATTTCATAAGACCTTGGCATTTAATACGTGCACGATGGCACGGCAGAGGTAGACTGTTGCACCTACTCTATTACAAAACTTATCAAGTCTAAAAAGGGTGGAGCATTGTTTGGTAAACCGCCAGCTGAGTTACGATGCCCGCTGAGTGGAAGTCTCCGGCTCGTTCCTGTCTTCTCCTCCGGCTGATCCCAAGACCTGGAAGGTTGATGACTTCCAGTCGATGCCGCGGAGAGCCTCGAATTGGGCTTCCTCGTCAATTAACCCGGCCGGGTCAATCTCCGGTGCGAAGGTGTGCTGACGAGCCGACGGGATTAGGTTGAGGGCTTCATAGCGAGGGGTTGGAATCCTCTGATTCTCCGCGTCATAACCCGGCTGGTACTTGGTCAGATCTGTGTCGTTCCCGATAAGGGTGGCCACCGGGCGTACAGCCTTCACGCACGCTGCGAAGTCCTTCTGATCGAAAGCTGAGCCGTCTTCCTTCAGGCTTGGATAGCCAAGGGCGATGTCCGCCGGGTCTAACTCCGGCAGGAATGCCTTGGCCCGGCTCAGCGCAGCGATCGCTCCGGCTCTCGCAGAAGCCCGTCGCAGCTCTTGGATCCGCTGAGGCAGAACAGCGAGCCGGCGCAGGACTTCTGCCAAGTGAGTCGGCACCTCGTTGGAGAGGGCCACCACAGCTAAGGCCCGCTGTGCCCGGTGTAGAGCTGCTCCACCAGGGTATACACGGCCTTTAGCTTGGTGACCACGCTCTGATTGAGGTTGGCACTTCTGGGACCTGTTTAATAGAATCAAGTAAGTCGGCGACAAGGATGAATCATGAGATATAAATATTCTAACATTGATGAAAGCCGGTAAGGCGACTTACCGAAGATGGCGGCCACCATTTGGGAAACCTGGCGCTTTAGGCCGGAGAGCTCGGCGGTCTTCTCAGAGAGAGTCTTCTCTGCCTGTTCTGCCCGTGTCACCAGTGCAGCCTTCTCTTTAGCCCAGGCCTTCCGCTCGGCATCAAATTATGTCTTCAGCTTCTCTTGAGCGGGGATGCTGGAGACAAACTTGGCATTTGCCTTCCGGGTCTCCATCTCCTGCGTCTTCAGCCGGCTCTTGAGATCCGCAAGGTCCGACTCTAGTTTCTTGCCAACAGCCTGTATAAATTTCCGGGTTATGACATGAGCAGTTACTATATAAGTCCCAAGCACTTTCCAAGCAAAGATACTTGGCACTTGGGGGCTAATGCATATTGAACGTATCTATCTACATACAGCCGGCTCAATTGAGTAAGCCGGAACCTAAGTCTACAACATATTCAAATCATAAGTCGTTGACTTGGGGGCTAGCATGGCAAAGATAACTATGTAGTAAGTAAGAAGATAATAGAAGGATACCTCAGATTTTTGCTGGATCTGGTTTACCATGGCGACCTCGGCGTCTCGGCTCTTGTGTACTTGGCTGATGTAGCCAGAGACGAGCTCTCCAATGCTCAGGTTGCTGTAGTTGGAGAGGTCCAGATTCGCTCGGTGGGGCTGAAGCAGCTCCCCCTTAGTGGAGCATTTGGCCAACACGGTCGGTCTCCCCGGCTCAACAAACTCCGTCCGGGTGATCACCACGTCCGGGTCGTCTGCTGGTGGAGCTGAGCCGGAGGCCTCCGGGTTAACCGATGCTTCGGTTGTTGCCTTGGTAGTTGGGGCAGCGGCTTCAGGTGCCGTGTCCATTGGAGTGGTGGCTTCGGGGGCGGAGGCAGCTGGCGGTTCTTGAGCCGTCACCTCCGGTTCTGGCAAATCCGGCACTCCGGCTGATCTGGTCTTCTTTGCTCTTTTGGTGAGTTTTGCCTGAGCACTGAAAAGACAGAAGTGTTAAGCAAACAAAGAGTAAGTACAGACAAATATAATGTAAGATGGTTGTCATTACCCGGGCGCGGTCTTGAAAGCTGGAAGGCTCGACTGCATAGAGTCGCCCGGAGAAGGGGAGGTCTCCTGATAATTGGAGTCAGAAGAATTGAGTGGCCGACAGATGACACCCGCCAACGGATGAAAAGGGTACAAGTGAGAAAAAACCTCAGTTCGACGCTTCCTTGTTGCGTCGGGTAGCCCGGCGGAGAGATCGGTGTCCTTGTTGGTCCGGGTGTGACGCCGGCTTTCATGAACCTGTCGCTTCAAAATAAATTGAGGGTCTTGGTAAGCTAAAGGATGTGAAAAGCTTACTTTCCGGGTTACCCTTCGGACTTTTAGCTGTGGCAAGGGCTCCGAGTCGGAGGAAAGCGGCATTACCTCTTCAACCACCGGGTTACTTGCGCCGGTGTCATCCTGTCAATGAGCAAGTATTGATAAGGCGGACAGCAACAAACAGTGAATATAATAAGGACTTAAATGCTCAGGAGTTACCTCTGGCTCGGAGCTGTCGCTTAATTGCATCAGCTCCGAAGCAGTAGGCCTGCTTCCCTTTTTGCGAGGGGCGGCTTTCTTGGCGGCTTTTTTCGCCTTCCTGGCTTTCTTGGCCGCCTCATGGTCATATTTGACCCGCCAGAACTTATCATCAGCCTGAAAAATACAATGACGAATTCTTAAAACGGTTCAGATGAAGGTTATATGCAGACGAAGATAAAAAGTTAAAGTCAGCGGCTTACCGCTGGGGCTGGATTGGTCTTGCAGAAGGGGGCTAACCCGGTCCTTCCGCAGTCTGCCAGGCTCTCGTTTAAAAGAGCCTTGGTCTCCTCTTCTGCAACGTCTTCTGGAAGATCATTGCGGCTGTGCCTCTGAGGGTCATCCTTTCGCCCTGTGTACTCACACATTAAGCCGGGGCGGCGGCTCGATGGGATCACCCGCCAGGAGATCCAGACCCGGACCATGTCAATTCCGTTCAGACCGTTGCCCAGGAGGGCCTTGATTTTGTTGATAGTAGGAAGCAGAGGCTGGCGCTCCGCTTGAGTCAGCTTGTCCGACAGTGGGTGAGTCGGCTGCAGACGTGTTGGGCGAAAGCCGGGCAGCGGGCTTTCATCAGCCCGGGACGTATCTTGGCAGTAGAACCAAGTCATGTTCCAGTCCTTGGGGTGGCTCGGTGGCTCTGCGTAAGGGAAAAGACAATCCCTACGCCGCTGGATGGAGATGCCACCTAACTCCAGAATTGGCCCGTTGGCGCACTCATTTTGGCGGTTTAAATAAAAAAGCTCTCTGAAGAGCAGCAGACTAGGTTCTTCTCCAAGGTAAACCTCGCAGAAGACTTGAAAATTGCAGATGTTGGATACAGAGTTGGGCCCTATATCTTGAGGCCGCAAGTCGAAGAAGTTGAGCACGTCCCTAAAAAACATCGAGCCGGGCGGTGCGAAGCCCCGGCTCATGTGATCCGCGAAAATCACTACCTCCCCATCCTTTGGCTGTGGTCTCTCTTCTGACGGGTCAGGGGCACGGTAGGACATGACTTCTTTCTTAGGCAGATATCCGGACTTAACAAAATTGGCTAGGGTCTCGTTGGTGACGTTGGACCTCATCCAGTTGCAAGTGATGGGAGCCTTAGGAGGCATGGTGAAAGTTGGCGGTCTATGACAAAAAGGAAAAATTTCCGGGTTAATTATAAGCCGGAGATTTACAGTTCAAAACTAAGGTGGCGGCTTATGAAGGGGACTAATGATATATACTCTGGTACAGTGGGTTATTTAAGCCACAGGGGCATTCAGAATAAATTGATTATCTACGGCCTTATCACAGCTAAGCCGGAGGATTCTACAAAGCATGGTTTTCTTTAAATCGGAGGATTCTACGGCGCGTGGTTTCTTTAAACCGGAATTGTAAGCCGCCAAGGTTCAATGGTTGCAGTTTTTACTAAGTTTGGTAAAACAGGTTTCACATATTGCAGTAACTTTTTTGGATCAAAATGGTCGGGCAAAGGAAAGCATTTCTAGACCTAGAAACTGAAGTGAGGAAGTTCTTGGGTTCGAACAAGGTTCTTATGCAGTACAAGGAAGGCTACTTGCGTGTGAAATGGATCTTAAAACAACTACCACACTAGTTCTATGCAGGCCTAAGATCAAGCAGGAGCAGCAACTAGGAGAACTACCGAACTTGCGGGCAATGGTGACGAACACGAAGAACGTGGATGAACCCTACTGCAGATCTACTCTACGGGGTAATGAGTACTTACCGGAGCTGAAGAGGTGCGGGAGTCGTCGCCGTTTATCTGGTCCGAGTCAGGGTGATGCAGCGGCCAAAGTTGACGAAGACCGGAGGCGAGACGACGGCGGCGAAGTGCGAGCTCAGGGAGAGAGGCAGCGGCGCGAGGAGGAAGAAGAGTGGTAGAGAAGCCCGTCGGGCCGGCCTATTTATAAGGCAAGGTCATAAGTGGGCGCGAGATTCAAGGAGACCACGGCGTGGTTATCTCCCCCCCCACGGCGCCTCGATTTTCGGGATGACAGTAAAAGCAAAGATCCGTTGCGGATCTGGTGGAGTAAAAAAGGGGCTTAATGGAAGATGACGTCACGGCGGATTATCCGGAGGCCGGAGGATGACGTCACGCCGGGTTATGGCCTTCACATGAATGGTAAGCCGGAGATTTTTTCTGTCGGCAGAGTCGAAGATTGACATGAGCCGGCTGAAATCAATCTGGGGCCTAATGTTGAGGATATAGACCTTAGAGTCACCCGCCAGGAGGGGCCGGGTTACTCTAATGGTCATTACCAGAAGCCCGGAGCCAAGCTTGAAGACGATGGGCCAGAGATGGGCTTAAGACCCGGATATGGCTTAAGGCCCGTGGTTACAAACGTTATTATGGTAGAACTTGTAGTGTAAGGCAAGTATGATTGAGAGTCCGAGCCGGACACTCTTATGAGCCGGCCGGGACTCTAAGGGCTGCTGGGCGTCAGCCTCTCTATATAAAGGGACGACCCGGCAGCGGTTGAGGGAGAAGAACAATCTCATCGAGAGCCGGGCATAGCAGTTTA
The DNA here is from genome assembly GCF_018294505.1 of Triticum aestivum. Lineage (NCBI taxonomy): Eukaryota > Viridiplantae > Streptophyta > Magnoliopsida > Poales > Poaceae > Triticum > Triticum aestivum. Next base: position 326,967,800 of record NC_057802.1, on the reverse strand, counting down.
GCTCCCTGGTGATCATAACCCTAATCAATACCACCTCAAACTGGACGTAGGCTTTTACCTTCACCGTAAGGGGCCGAACCAGTATAACCCTTGTGTTCCTTGTCCCGCATTAACCCCTTCAAGCTTCCTAGTTGCGATGGCTCCACGATTAAGTCCTAGCCCGAGGACATCTGCCGTGATAATTCCACGACAAGACCGATAGCAAGTTTTATGTGGGAGAGGCCACTGCTAGCATGTCATCCCTGACTTGGAATTCTATGCACTTATGATTGGAACTATTAGCAAGCATCCGCAACTACTAACGTTCATTAAGGTAAAACCCAACATAGCATTAAATTATATTGGTCCCCTTCAATCCCGTATGCATCAATTTCTATGCTAGGTAGAAGCTTCTGTCACTCTTGCCCTCCAATACATAGTCCTATCAACATACAACTAACCCTATGGTGTGATCCACACGCGCACTCATATGATGGGCACCAAAGGAGAGCAACATAACCACAAGCAAATTAAATCAATCATAGCAATTCATCAACCACCGATAGGACAACGAAAATCTACTCAGACATCATGGGATGGCAACACATCATTGGATAATAATATGAAGCATAAAGCACCATGTTCAAGTAGAGGGTACAGCGGGTTGCGGGTGAGTGGACCGCTATAGATAGAGGGGGGAAGGTGATGGAGATGTTGGTGAAGATGGCGGAGGTGTTTGTGAAGATCGCGGTGATGATGATGATGGCCACAGCGGTGTTCCGGTGCCACCGGAAGAGAGGGGGGAGGGGCCCCCTTCTTCTTCTTCTTCCTTAACCTCCTCCCTAGATGGGAGAAGGGTTTGCCCTCTGGTCCTTGTCCTCCATGGCATGGGAGGGGCGAGAGCCCCTCCGAGATTGGATCTGTCTCTCTGTCTCTCTCTATTTCTGCGTTCTCCTCTTCTACCCTTTCAACATTTCATATATATATGGAGATCCGTAACTCCGATTGGATTGAAACCTTCGCCCAGATTTTTCTCCGAAAATTAGCTTTCTTGCAGCCAAAGAAGAGCAGCAACCGCCTTACGGGTGGCCCACGAGTGTCAGGGGCGCGCCCCCTGCCTCGTGCCCCCCTCGGGCACCGTCTCGCGTTGATTCTTCTTCCCATATTCTCCAAATATTCCAAAAATATTCTCCGTCCGTTTTTATCCTGTTGGGATTCCGTTTGATATGGGGTTTCTGCAAAACATAAAACATGCAACAAACAGGAACTGGCACTGGGCACTGGATCAATATGTTAGTCCCAAAAATAGTATAAAAAGTTGCCAAAAGTATATGAAAGTTGTATAATATTGGCATGGAACAATCAAAAATTATAGATACGACGGAGACGTATCAGCATCCCCAAGCTTAATTCCTGCTCGTCCTCGAGTAGGTAAATGATAAAAAAAGATAATTTTTGATGTGGAATGCTACCTAGCATAATCTTGATCACATATCTAATCATGGCATGAATATTAAGACACGAGTGATTCAAAGCAATAGTCTATCTTTTGACATTAAGACAATAATACTTCAAGCACACTAATAAAGCAATCATGTCTTTTCAAAATAACATGTCCAAAGAAAGTTATCCCTACAAAATCATATAGTTTGGCTATGCTCCATATTCACCACACAAAATATTCAAATCATGCACAACCCCGATGACAAGCCAATCAATTGTTTCATACTTTTGACGTTCTCAAACCTTTTCAACTTTCACGCAATACATGAGCATGAGCCATGGACATAGCACTATAGGTGGAATAGAATATGATGGTGGAGGTTGTGTGGAGAAGACAAAATGGAGAAAGTCTCACATCGACGCGGCTAATCAACGGGCTATGGAGATTCCCATCAATTGATGTCAATGCAAGGAGTAGGGATTGCCATTCAACGGATGCACTAGAGCTATAAGTGTATGAAAGCTCAAACTGAAAACTAAGTGGGTGTGCATCCAACTTGCTTGCTCATGAAGACCTCGGCCGTTTGAGGAAGCCCATCATCGGAATATACAAGCCAAGTTCTATAATGAAAATTCCCACTAGTATATGAAAGTGATAACTCAGGAGACTCTCTATATGAGGAACATGGTGCTACTCTGAAGCACAAGTGTGGTAAAAGGATAGTAGCATTGCCCCTTCTCTCTTTTTCTCTCATTTTTTTATTTTTTTTTATTTTTTTATTTTATTTTATTTTTTGGTGGGCTTCTTTGGCCTCTTTTTTTATTTGGGCTTCTTTGGCCTCTTTTATTTTTTATAAAGTCCGGAGTCTCATCCCGACTTGTGGGGGAATCATAGTCTCCATCATCCTTTCCTCACTAGGGTATTGATCCTAATAATGATGATCATCACACTTTTATTTACTTACAACTCAATATTACAACTCGATACTAGAACAAGGATATGACTCTATATGAATGCCTCTGGCAGTGTACCAGGATGTGCAATGATCTAGCGTAGCAATGACATCAAAAAAGGACAAGCCATGAAAACATCATGCTAGCTATCTTACGATCATGCAAAGCAATATGACAATGAATGCTCAAGTCATGTATATGATGATGATGGAAGTTGCATGGCAATATATAAGAAGGTATGGTGGCTGTTTTGAGGCAGATATAAGAAGGTTTATGTGTGATAGAGCATATCATATCACGGGGTTTGGATGCACCAGCGAAGTTTGCACCAACTCTCGAGGTGAGAAAGGGCAATGCACGGTACCGAAGAGGCTAGCAATGATGGAAGGTGAGAGTGCGTATAATCCATGGACTCAACATTAGTCATAATGAACTCACATACTTATTGCAAAAATCTATTATTCATCGAAACAAAGTACTACGTGCATGCTCCTAGAGGGATAGATTGGTAGGAAAAGACCATCGCTCGTCCCCGACCGCCACTCATAAGGAAGACAATCAATAAATAAATCATGCTCCGACTTCGTTACATAACGGTTCACCATACGTGCATGCTATGGGAATCACAAACCTCAACACAAGTATTTCTACTAATCCACAACTACCCACTAGCATGACTCTAATATCACCATCTTTATATCGCAAAACTATTGCAAGGAATCAAACATATCATATTCAGTGATCTACAAGTTTTTATGTAGGATTTTATGACTAACCATGTGAATGACCAATTCCTGTCAACTCTCTAAATAGATATAAGTGAAGCAAGAGAGTTTAATTCTTTCTACAAAAGATATGCCCACGCTCTAACAAATATAAGTGAAGCAAAAGAGCATTCTACAAATGGCGGTTTTCTATGTGAAGAGAAACAGGCAATCCAAACTTCAAATGATATAAGTGAAGCACATGAAGCATTCTATAAAGCCATACTCAAAAGATATAAGTGAAGTGGAATGAGCATTCTATAAATCAACCAAGGACTACCTCATACCAGCATGGTTCATAAAAGAAAAATTAAAACTAAATGCAAAAGACGCTCCAAGATTTGCACATATCGCATGAACGAAACGAATCCGAAAACATACTGATACTTGTTGAAGAAAGAGGGGATGCCTTCTGGGGCATCCCCAAGCTTAGATGCTTGAGTCTCCTTGAATATTTACTTGGGGTTCCTTAGGCATCCCCAAGCTTGAGCTCTTGCCTCTCCTTCTTCTCCTCACATCGAGACCTTCTCGATCATCGAACACTTCATCCACACAAAACTTCAACAGAAAACTCGGTAAGATCCGTTAGTATAATAAAGCAAATCACTACTCTAAGTACTGTTGAAAACCAATTCATATTTTGTTTTTGCATTGTATCTACTGTAATATAACATTTCCATGCCTTAATCCACTGATAGGAATTGATAGTTTCATTAAAACAAGCAAACTATGCATCAAAAACAGAATCTGTCTAAAACAGAGCAGTCTGTAATAATATGAACATTAACTATACTTATGGTACTTTAAAAATTCTGCCAAAATTATGAAAAATAAAAAATTTGTATATAAAGGCAGTGCAAAAAGAATCAGAACCGTTTGACGTTCCAGTAAAAAATTAAAAATCGCGCACTACAGCCAAAGTTTCTGTCTTGCACCGTACAAACCAACAAGCATTGTAAACATCCTAAAGGCAAACCTTGGCACATTAATTTTATAATACAATGGAATTTTACAAGGGGATAATTATTTTTTTGAAAAGTCTCTATAATTAAGATTCACAAAGTTTTCATGGGCATGAACAAAGTTCAAGGACGTCCCCCACTTTCACAATGCTCGTCTATCTCACTTTCACTTTTCTTTTTGAAAAGTTTTGGGTTCCCCTCTTTTTTTTGTTTTTAAACTATATAAAAGCACACAACAAAAATAAATGACTCTAAAACTTCCGGGTTGTCTCCCTGGCAGCGCTTTCTTTAAAGCCATTAAGCTAGTCATATAGTGCTCAAGTAGTGAATCCACCCGGATCCCAAGGTATATCAAAGCCAATTTTAATTAGCAATGATTTGGCATTTAGTAGTGAGCACAAAGCAACATATATCATGTAATGATGAAGTCTAACTCTCTTCCTATGCATCGACATGTCATAAAAGAACAATTCATGCACACCTAGTAAGGGCCAATCCATAGTATAAGCAGTTTCTTGCAATTCTATCATATTGGAAACATAGAGAGGTGGAGATATAGTTCCTCTCTCATAATAATTGCAAGTTGGAGCAAGCACATGCATATTATATCTATCAAAATCATCATGTGCAACGGTAAAAGGCAACCCATCAATATAATCCTTAATAAGCACAAACTTCTCCGATATAGTGTAGTCGGGAGAATTCAAAAAGATAATAGGACTATCATGCGTGGGTGCAATAGCAACAATTTCATGTTTAACATAAGGAACTATAGCAAGTTCATCTCCATGAGCATAATTCGTATTGGCATCTTGGCCACAAGCATAGCAAGCATCATCAAAAAGGGATATTTCAAAAGAATCAACGGGATCATAACAATCATCATAGCAATCATCCTCCGGTAAGCACGAAGGGAAATTAAACAATGTATGAGTTGAATAGTTACTCTCATTAGAAGGTGGGAACGGGTAGCTAATCCGCTCTTCCTCCTTTTGTTCTTCGCTCTCCTCCTCATCTTTTTCATCCAATGAGCTCATAGTTTCATCAATTTCTTCTTCCATAGATTCCTGCAAAATATTAGTCTCTTCTTGGACAGCGGAGACTTTCTCAATAAATGCATCAATATCGGAATTGAATTCATAATTGGCATAGCAATATTTAAGGATAGCTAAATTTTCAGGTCTATAAACAGCATCATAAAGATTTTCAAACTCTTTGAACATAGATTCAATTTCATAAGCACCCATAAAAGCGACAGATTCTTCTATTTGTTCCACATCATAGTAATCATATATACCTCTAGCAAAAGAAGCCAAGGTTTCATTATCATTAAATTCGCATGAAAAGGGAAGGTGTGGAGCCTTCATCCTAGAGCAACAAGTATAATCATATCTCAAGCATAGTTGCCTAGCATACAAATGCAACATATGAATTTGATCCCATTATAGTTTCCCTTTTTGAGTCAAGCGATAATCCCTCAAGTATTCACGTTCATCCAACGTGTTTCCCATAACATAGTTGAATGGGGTTTTCTCAGGATTATTAAAGTAGTACATAATATCTTTCACATAACGAGCATCGAGGGTTTTAGGAGGTTCCCCATCTCCATGAGCAGCAAGTACACCTAATTTTTTTGGTATTTCGTGTTCCATATCCATAACTAAAGATAGAGAATAACTTAGAACAGCAAATAAAAATTACTTAGTGATAAAACAAACAAGCACACACGAGAATATTCACCCCACGCTATTGCTCCCTGGCAACGGCGCCAAAAAAGGTCTTGATAACCCACAAGTATAGGGGATCAATTGTAGCCTCTTTCAATAAGTAAGAGTGTCGAACCCAACGAGGAACTAAAGGTAGAACAAATATTCCCTCAAGTTCTACCGACCACCAATACAACTCTACGCACGCTTAACGTTCGCTTTACCTAGAACAAGTATGAAACTAGAAGTACTTTGTAGGTGTTTTTGGATAGGTTTGCAAGATAATAAATAGTACGTAAATAAAAACTAGGGGCTGTTTAGATAAAGACACAATAAAGTAAATATAGCGAGTGTGGAAAAGTGGTGGTAGGAGTTGCGAAATTGTCTCTAACCAATTGACTACTTTACTAGACCGATAGCAAGTTTTATGTGGGAGAGGCCACTGCTAGCATGTCATCCCTGACTTGGAATTCTATGCACTTATGATTGGAACTATTAGCAAGCATCCGCAACTACTAACGTTCATTAAGGTAAAACCCAACCATAGCATTAAATTATATTGGTCCCCCTTCAATCCCGTATGCATCAATTTCTATGCTAGGTAGAAGCTTCTGTCACTCTTGCCCTCCAATACTAGTCCTATCAACATACAGCTAACCCTATGGTGTGACCCACGCGCGTGCTCATATGATGGGCACCAAAGGACAGCAACATAACCACAAGCAAATTAAATCAATCATAGCAATTCATCAACCACCGATAGGACAACGAAAATCTACTCAGACATCATAGGATGGCAACACATCATTGGACAATAATATGAAGCATAAAGCACCCTGTTGAAGTAGAGGGTACAGCGGGTTGCGGGAGAGTGGACCGCTATAGATAGAGGGGGGAAGGTGATGGAGATGTTGGTGAAGATGGCGGAGGTATTGGTGAAGATCGCGGTGATGATGATGATGGCCACGGCGGTGTTCCGGCGCCACCGGAAGATAGGGGGAGAGGGGCCCCCTTCTTCTTCTTCCTTGACCTCCTCCCTAGATGGGAGAAGGGTTTCCCCTCTGGTCCTTGGCCTCCATGGCATGGCAGGGGCGAGAGCCCCTCCGAGATTGGATCTATCTCTCTGTCTCTCTCTGTTTCTGCATTCTCCTCTTCTCCCCTTTCACCGTTTCGTATATATATATGGAGATCCGTAACTCCGATTGGATTGAAACCTTCGCCCAGATTTTTCTCCGAAAATTAGCTTTCTTGCGGCCAAAGAAGAGCAGCAACCGCCTTACGGGTGGCCCACGAGGGTCAGGGGCGCGCCCCCTGCCTCGTGCCCCCCTCGGGCACTGTCTCGCGTTGATTCTTCTTCCCATATTCTCCATATATTCCAAAAATATTCTCCGTCCGTTTTTATCCCGTTTGGATTCCGTTTGATATGGGGTTTCTACGAAACATAAAACATGCAACAAACAGGAACTGGCACTGGATCAATATGTTAGTCCCAAAAATAGTATGAAAATTTGCCAAAAGTATATGAAAGTTGTATAATATTGGCATGGAACAATCAAAAATTATAGATACGATGGAGATGTATCAACTCGTTCACACCGATTTGCAACTTTTAGTTAGAACGAAAAGTGCAAGTGCAATGGCCTAAGCCAAATTGATGAGACCGATTTCTACAACTCAGTCGGTCCGAGATGAGTTCGGCGGAAACCTAACCCTAAATTTTCGAATCAAACCTAATCTAAGGGATGTTTTCTCTAGATAGATTGATCTCATACGTGGTTGATACGTCTCCAACGTATCTATAATTTATGAAGTATTCATGCCATGTTTACAATAGTTTTATATGATTTTGGTATGATTTGATTAGAACTAACCTGGACTGATGTTGTTTTCAGCAGAACTACCGTGGTGTTGTTTTTGTGCAGAAATAAAAGTTCTCGGAATGCGATGAAAATCAACAGAGAATTTTTCTGGAAAATATAAAAAAATACTGGAATGAAGAGTTACCAGAGGGGAGTCCTGTGGGCCCCACGAGGGTGGAGGGCGCGCCCACCCCCCGGGGCGCGCCCCCTGCCTCGTGGAATCCCTGTGGGGCCCCCTAACTTGTTCTCGATGCCATCCTCTACTATAAATATAGAAACCTCCGGAAAATAACCTAGATCGGAAGTTCCGCCGCCGCAAGCCTTTGTAGCCATGAGAAATCAATCTAGGCCCTCTCTGGCACCCTGCCGGAGGGGGCCATCATCACCGGAGGCCATGGAGGAGGATCCCGGAGGGGCCATCATCGCCATGAAGGCCAAGGACTAGAGGGAGAACCTCTCCCCATCTAGGGGGGGGCATGGAGGCGGAAGCACAAGGGGGAGAACCTCTCCTCTCTCTCGGTGGCGCCGGAGTGCCATCGGGAGAGGAATCATCGCCTCGGTGATCGTCTTCATCAACATCACCATCATCATCACCATCCTCATCTATTTTACGCGGTCCACTCTCCCGCACCCTGCCGTAATCCCTACTTGAAAACGGTGCTTTATGCCACATATTATGATCCAATGATGTGTTGCCATCCTATGATGTTTTGAGTAGATATCCTTGTCTTTGGGTTGATTGATGATTTAGATTGGTACGAGTTGTATGTTTTATTTTGGTGCTGTCCTATTGTGCCCTCCGTGTCGCGCAAGCATGAGGGATTCCCGTTGTAGGGTGTTGCAATACGTTCATGATTCGCTTATAGTGGGTTGCTTGAGTGACAGAAGCATAAACCCGAGTAAGGGGGTTGTGGCGTATGGGATAAAGGGGACTTGATGCTTTAATGCTATGGTTGGGTTTTACCTTAATGATATTTAGTAGTTGCGGATGCTTGCTAGAGTTCCAATCATAAGTGGATATGATCCAAGAAGAGAAAGTATGTTAGCTTATGCCTCTCCCTCATATGAAATTGCAATGACGACTACCGGTCTTGTTAACGATTGCTTAGGATAATTCCGCAAACCGACCCATCATTATTCCACACTCGCTATTCATAATATTTAGTAACATATTCTAACTTTATGATAACAGCCACTACTTTTATGTTTTAGCTCTCCGATATCATGCAAAGTTATCCTCTTCATACCCACAACGTAGTTTTATTTCTCGTTTCTAGTTGCAAGCAAACGTTCGGTGTACGTAGAGTCGTATCAGTGGCAGATAGGACTTGAGAGAATATTGATCTTACCTTTAGCTCCTTGTGCGTTCGACACTCCATACTTATCACTTCCACCTTTGGGAATTGCTACGATGATTCCCTACACTTGGGGATTATCAGTGGTAAAGAACATGGCATTGCATTGTGCTAAGAATCAGAGTAAGGAATTAGCACAAAAGATCGAACTCATACCCTAGTTCGGCGGTGAGTTTGCTACAGCGGCAACGGCGGGGTTGAATCCCGTTGACGGTGATGGAAACCAGTGGCGGGAGGTTGCTGGCGACAAGAAGACGATCCAGAGACGCGAGGCGGCAGAGCAGGACACCCGCGGGATGAGGGGTTTTGAAGAAATTTCCAAAATCTCACCCGTCGGTAGATATATCCTGACCCTGTCGGTGTGACTGAGTGGAACAACTCGGTGGCACCGAGGTCCAGAATTGCAAACGGTTACTGCAACTCGGTGTGACCGAAAAGTTCTAATCGGTTGCACCGAGATTGAAAACCTAGATCAACTCAGTGAACTCGGTGTGACCGAAGTGGATAGATCGGTCAGACCGAAATGCACAAAGAGGTATTGGAAGTTTTAAGTCTATGACGAATCGGGGACTCTGAGTGCTCCTCACACAGAGTGGTTCGAATCAGACTTGATCAAACTTTGTGATGTAGCATGAATAGAGTTTGAGACGAGAAAAACATAGATACCTAGAGGAGGTTCTTAGGCATTCTTGTCCATCCATTTGGAAGATGAGAAAAAGCCAAACAATCAAAGCAAAAAATGGATGTCCCGAATGAGTAAAATATGCAACCAACATGCTCACACAATAAAATGACAAATGAAATATGTGACAAAGCATGCACAAACACTCTAGCATCTATCAAGCAATTGGCTATGACTAGGTCATCTATATATGAGTATATTAACTTAGGAGTCAAATGAGAACATTTGATCATAGGTCATACTCACCGTTTAAGCACAAGTGGGGTTACCACTTTTACATAAAGCATTGTTGTTTTCACATCATTAGAGTTGCCTTAGCTCAATTGATTTAACTAACGCTCCCCCTAGATATGATATCCCCCCTAAGAGGGATGAACTAACCTTGGGTTTTGTCGATGATGACTTCATGTAGATGTTGATGATGTGGATGCTCAATGTTGATGTAGATCATTTAGAGCAATCCATTGGAGTGTGTTGCACTTTCAATACCTACACGGATTAGTCCCACAAGGAACGGATAACCCACAAGTATAGGGGATCGCAAAAGTTTTCGAGGGTAGAGTATTCAACCCAAATTTATTGATTCGACACAAGGGGAGCCAAAGAATATTCTCAAGTATCTGCAGCAAAGTATTTAGTAGTAAAGTAATATGGAAGTAATGGTAACGGTGGCAAAAGTAACAGTAGAAGTTTTGTAGTGATTGTAATAGTGGCAACGGAAAAGTAACTAAGCGGAGAACAATATGTGAAAAGCTCGTAGGCATTGGATCGGTGATGGAGAATTATGCCGGATGCGATTATTCATGCAACAGTTATAACATAGGGTGCATAGAACCAGCTCCAATTCATCAATGTAATATAGGCGTGTATTCCGAATATAGTCATATGTGCTTATGGAAAAGAACTTGCATGACATCTTTTGTCCTACCCTCCCGTGGCAGTGGGGTCCTCTTGGAAACTAAGGGATATTAAGGCCTCCTTTTAATAGAGTACCGGACCAAAGCATTAACACATAGTGAATACATGAACTCCTCAAACTATGGTCATCACCGGGAGTGGTCCCGATTATTGTCACTTCGGGGTTGCCGGATCATAACACATAGTAGGTGACTATAGACTTGCAAGATAGGATCAAGAACTCACATATATTCATGAAAACATAATAGGTTCAGATCCGAAATCATGGCACTCGGGCCCTAGTGACAAGCATTAAGCATAGCAAAGTCATAGCAACATCAATCTCAGAACATAGTGGATACTAGGGATCAAACCCTAACAAAACTAACTCGATTACATGATAAATCTCATCCAACCCATCACCGTCCAGCAAGCCTACGATGGAATTACTCACGCACGGCGGTGAGCATCATGAAATTGGTGATGGAGGATGGTTGATGATGACGATGGCGACAGATTCCCCTCTCCGGAGCCCCGAACGGACTCCAGATCAGCCCTCCCGAGAGAGATTAGGGCTTGGTGGCGGCTCCGTATTGTAAAACGCGATGAATCCTTCTCTCTGATTTTCTTCTCCCCGAACACGAATATATAGAGTTGGAGTTGAGGTCGATGGAGCACCAGGGGGCCCACAAGGCAAGGGGACGCGCCCAGGGGGCCAGGCGAGCCTCCCACCCTTGTGGACAGGATGTGGGCCCCCTGGCCTTGATTCTTTCGCCAGTATTTTTTATATATTCCAAAATAATTCTCCATGGATTTTCAGGTCATTCCGTGAACTTTTATTTCTGCACAAAAATAACACCATGGCAATTCTGCTGAAAACATCATCAGTCCGGGTTAGTTCCATTCAAATCATGCAAGTTAGAGTCCAAAACAAGGGAAAAAGTGTTTGGAAAAGTAGATACGACGGAGACGTATCAACTCCCCCAAGCTTAAACCTTTGCTTGTCCTCAAGCAATTCAGTTGATAAACTGAAAGTGATAAAGAAAAACTTTTACAAACTCTGTTTGCTCTTGTTGTTGTAAATATGTAAAGCCAGCATTCAAGTTTTCAGCAAAGATTATGAACTAACCATATTCACAATAACATTTAGGTCTCATGTTTACTCATGTCAATGGCATAATCAACTAGCGAGCAATAATAATAAATCTCGCATGACAACACTTTCTCAAAACAATCATGATTTGATATAACAAGATGGTATCTTGCTAGCCCTTTCTGAGACCGCAAAGCATAAATGCAGAGCACCTTTAAAGATCAAGGACTGACTAAACATTGTAATTCGTGGTAAAAGAGATCCAGTCATAGTCATACTCAATATAAATTAATAGTAATGGATGCAAATGACAGCGGTGCTCTCCAGCTGGTGCTTTTTAATAAGAGGGTGATGACTCAACATAAAACTAAATAGATAGGCCCTTCGCAGAGGGAAGCAAGGATTTGTAGAGGTGCCAGAGCTCGATTTTAAAGCAGAGATAAATAATATTTTGAGCGGCATACTTTCATTGTCAACATAACAACCGAGAGATCTCGATATCTTCCATGCTACTCACATTATAGGCGGTTCCCAAACAGAATGGTAAAGTTTATACTCCCCCTCGACCAACAAGCATCAATCCATGGCTTGCTTGAAACAACGAGTGCCTCCAACTAACAAGAGTCCCGGGGGAGTTTTGTTTGCAATTATTTCGATTTGATTTGCATAAAGCATGGGACTGGGCATCCCGGTGACCAGCCATTTTCTCGTGAGTGAGGAGCAGAGTCCACTCCTCTTGAGAATAACCCGCCTAGCATGGAAGATACAGATATCCCTAGTTGATACATGAGCTATTCGAGCATGCAAAACAGAATTTCATTTGAAGGTTTAGAGTTTGGCACATCCAAATTTACTTGGAACGCCAGGTAGATACCGCATATAGGAAGGTATGGTCGACTCTTATGGAATAACTTTGGGGGTTTATGGAAGTGGATGCACAAGCAGTATTCCCGCTTAGTACAAGTGAAGGCTAGAAAAATACTGGGAAGCGACCAACTAGAGAGCGACAACAGTCATGAACATGCATTAAAATTAATAAACATTGAGTGCAAGCATGAGTAGGATATAATCCACCATGAACATAAATATCGTGAAGGCTATGTTGATTTGTTTCAAATACATGTGTGAACATGTGCCAAGTCAAGTCACTTGAATCATTCAAAGGAGGATACCACCCTATCATACCACATCACAACCATTTTAATAGCATGTTGGCACGCAAGGTAAACCTTTATAAACTCCTAGCTAATTAAGCATGGCATAAGCAACTATAATCTCTAATTGTCATTGCAAACATGTTTATTCATAATAGGCTGAATGAGGAATGATGAACTAATCATATTTACAAAAACAAGAGAGGTCGAGTTCATACCAGCTTCTCTCATCTCAATCAGTCCATCATATATCGTCATAATTGCCTTTCACTTGCACGACCGAACGGTGTGGATAATAATAATAGTGCATGTGCATTGGACTAAGCTGGAATCTGCAGGCATCTGACATATAGGAGAAGACAAGATAATATGGGCTCTTGGTTAAATCAACAATAATGCATATAAGAGACACATCAACATTTTCATTATGGTCTTCTCCTCTCGACCCCCAAAGAAAAGAAAAGAAATAAAACTATTTACACGGGAAAGCTCCCAACAAGCAAAAGAAGAACAAGAAATCTTTTTGGGTTTTATTTTAATTATTACTACTACAGCACGGAAAGTAAACTAGCTAAAAGCTACAACTATTTTTTCTTAAGGTTATTCAAACACACAAGAAGAAAGCACAAAAAGGAAAATAAAATAGCATGGATAGTACAATGAAAAAGTATGAGCACCGACAACTAGCATGAGTGTGTGAACATAAATGTAATGTCGGTCGGAAATACGTACTCCCCCAAGCTTAGGCTTTTGGCCTAAGTTGGTCTATTGCCACGGCTGGCCTGGCGGATATCCAAAGTTGTAGTTGGGGTCGTACTGAGATGCAGCGGCTATTGCATCGTGGGCTGCAGCTTGGAGGCGAGCTATCTCAGTCCTCCTCTCGTACTCGTTCGCCTCCTCCCTGGTTATAACATGTCTCCCTTTTGTCTGAAAGTCAAAGAAAGTAGGAGCCGGGAGAGTGACGTGATAGGCGCCATCTGTCAAAGATTAGTCGGTACTGGAGGAACTGATCGTTCCTCTCAACAAACTGATGACGAACCATAGCCTCATAATCTAAATAAACAGGAGGCAACTCAATACCATACTCACGTATAGGTATCTCAAGAAAATTAGCTAGACGGGTTGCATAAATTCCACCAAAGAAATCTCCATTAATTCTATTATTATGCAACCTACGTGCAACAATGGCTCCCAAATTATAATGTTTATCTCCTAATACAGCACTCCTGAGAACACTGAGGTCAGGGACACACATGTGACATGCTTCATCCTTACCATTTATGCACCTACCTATGAAGAGAGCAAAATAATGTATAGCAGGAAAATGAATGCTCCCTATGGTAGCTTGTGTTATATCTATAGACTCCCCCCACAGTTATACTAGCAAGAAAATCTCCGAACTCAGATTTGCGAGGCTCACTAGTGCTACCCCATTGTGGAAGTTTGCAAGCAGTATTAAAATCGTCTAAGTCCATAGTATAAGAATTTTCATAAAGATCAAACAGGACAGTTTGAGAATTGCGTGATGATGAAAATTCAAACCTTCTCACAAAGGAATCAGTGAGATAGTGGTACTGACGGCACTTATCTGCCTCGAAGCTCTCAAGATCAGCGTTACGCACATATGCGTCAAATTCCTCCTTGATTCTTGCTCGAACCATAAAGTCCTCTGACGGCCATTCACAAGCCTGCACTTGAGCTTCCCTCGGTGGTTCATCGTCCGCATCGCATATTGTGAGCCTGCGTCCTTGCTTCCTTGAAGGATCACCTTGGTACATTTTCCTAAACATATTTCTTCCTCTGAAAAATTTCTGAAAATTTTAGTAACTCAAAATAAAAGTGAACCAAACTCAACAAAATTGATAGCAACTACTCCCACAAGTGCCTAGAGACTATATCATGCATTAGAACTACTTGGGACCATATAAATTTGACATGCAAGCTCAAGAACAGGGTCACCTAGGCAGCAAAAATTTGCAATGAATAAAGCACTAGAACAAAAACTAATTGGACCATTGGAGGAGTCACATACCAAAGAACAATCCCCCAAAGCAGTTTTATGAGTGGAGCTTTGAGCTAGGGGATCGAAAATGGCAGCAAAATGAGCTAGGACTCGTGCTTGAGCTGGTTGGTGATTTTTTTGGGAGGAAGAAGGAGTGTGTGGTGGCTGGAATAAGTGGTGGGGAGCCACCATGGGCCCACAAGGCAGGGGCGCGCCCAGGGGGTGGGCGCGCCCTGGACCCTCGTGGCCAGGTGCTTGCTCCCCCTGCTGTGTTCTCAGTGCCAGCTCAAATATTCCATAAAAAAATCATATTTCATTTTTGGGGCATTTGGAGAACTTTTATTTTCGGGGTATTTTTTTTATTGCATGGATAATTCAGAAAACAGACAGAAAATACTATTTTTGCTTTATTTAATCTAATGTTGTGCTTTCTAACTTCATCCATCTCATGCTCATCAAAAGGAATCCATTAACAAGGTTGATCAAGTCTTGTTAACAAACTCATTCCGAATAACATGGAACTGGAGAAATTTCGAATGGCACTAGGTTACCTCAACGGGGATATGCACGTCCCCAATAATAAGAATATCATATTTCTTCTTGACAGTAGGAAGAGGAAATTCAAAACCTCCAAAAATAATCGATGGAATTTTTCCAATAGAATTTATACTATGAACTTGAGGTTGTTTCCTCGGAAAGTGTACCGTATGCTCATTGCCATTAACATGAAAAGTGACATTGCCCTTGTTGCAATCAATAACAGCCCCTGCAGTATTCAAAAGGGTCTTCCAAGAATAATAGACATACTATCGTCCTCGGGAATATCAAGAATAACAAAGTCCGTTAAAATAGTAACGTTTGCAACCACAACAGGCACATCCTCACAAATACCGACAGCAATAGCAGTTGATTTATCGGCTAGTTGCAAAGATATTTCAGTAGGTGTCAACTTATTCAAATCAAGTCTACGATATAAAGAGAGAGGCATAACACTAACACCGGCTCCAAGATCACATAAAGCAGTTCAAACATAGTTTCTTTTAATGGAGCATGGTATAGTTGGTGTTGGGGAACGTAGTAATTTCAAAAAAATTCCTACACACGCGCAAGATCATGGTGATGCATAGCAACGAGAGGGGAGAGTGTGTCCACGTACCCTCGTAGACCGAAAGCGGAAGCGTTAGCACAACGCGGTTGATGTAGTCGTACGTCTTCACGATCCGACCGATCAAGTACCGAACGCACGGCACCTCCGAGTTCTGCACACGTTCAACTCGATGATGTCCCTCGAACTCCGATCTAGCCGAGCTTTGAGGGAGAGTTCCATCAGCACAACGGCGTGGTGACGATGATGATGTTCTACCGACGCAGGGCTTCGCCTAAGCACCGCTACGATATAATCGAGGTGGATTATGGTGGAGGGGGGCACCGCACACGGCTAAGATATCAAGAGATCAATTGTTGTGTCTTTGCGGTGTCCCCTACCCCTGTATATAAAGGATCAAAGGGGGGAGGTGCGGCCAGCCTTGGGGCGCGCCAGGAGGAGTCATACTCCCACCGGGAGTAGGACTCCCCCCTTTTCCTAGTTGGATTAGGACTTGGGAGGGGGGAAAGAGGAGAGGGAGAAGAAGGAAGGGGGGCGCCGCCCCCTTCTCCTTGTCCTATTCGGACTAGGGGGGAGGGGCGCGCGGCCCAGCCCTAGCCGCCTCTCCTCTCTTCCACCTAGGCCCACTAAGGCCCATTATGTTGTCGGGGGGTTCCGGTAACCTCCCGGTACTCCGGTAAAATCCCGATTTCACCCGGAACACTTCCGATATCCAAACATAGGCTTCCAATATATCAATCTTCATGTCTCGACCATTTCGAGACTCCTTGTCATGTCCGTGATCACATCCGGGACTCCGAACAACCTTCGGTACATCAAAACATATAAACTCATAATATAACTGTTATCGAAACGTTAAGCGTGCGGACCCTACGGGTTCGAGAACTATGTAGACATGACCGAGACACGTCTCCGGTCAATAACCAATAGCGGAACCTGGATGCTCATATTGGCTCCCACATATTCTACAAAGATCTTTATCGGTCAGACCGCATAACAACATACGTTGTTTCCTTTGTCATCGGTATGTTACTTGCCCGAGATTCGATTGTCGGTATCTCAATACCTAGTTCAATCTCGTTACCGGCAAGTCTCTTTACTTGTTCCATAATACATCATCCTGCAACTAACTCATTAGTTGCAATGCTTGCAAGGCTTTAAGTGATGTGCATTACCAAGTGGGCCTAGAGATACCTCTCCGACAATCGGAGTGACAAATCCTAATCTCGAAATACGCCAACCCAACAAGTACCTTCGGAGACACCTGTAGAGCACCTTTATAATCACCCAGTTACGTTGTGACGTTTGGTAGCACACAAAGTGTTCCTCCGGTAAACGGGAGTTGCATAATCCCATAGTCATAGGAACATGTATAAGTCATGAAGAAAGCATTAGCAACATACTAAACGATCGAGTGCTAAGCTAACGGAATGGGTCAAGTAAATCACATCATTCTCCTAATGATGTGATCCCGTTAATCAAATGACAACTCATGTCAATGGCTAGGAAACATAACCATCTTTGATCAACGAGCTAGTCAAGTAGAGGCATACTAGTGACACTCTGTTTGTCTATGTATTCACACCTGTATCATGTTTCCGGTTAATACAATTCTAGCATGAATAATAAACATTTATCATGAAATAAGGAAATAAATAATAACTTTATTATTGCCTCTAGGGCATATTTCCTTCAGGTTCCCACTTGCACTAGAGTCAATAATCTAGTTCACATCGCCATGTGATTTAACACCAATAGTTCACATCACCATGTGATTAACACCCATAGTTCACATCGTCATGTGACCAATACCCAAAGGGTTTACTAGAGTCAATAATCTAGTTCACATCGCTATGTGATTAACACCCAAAGAGTACTAAGGTGTGATCATGTTTTGCTTGTGAGAGAAGTTTAGTCTATGGGTCTGCCACATTCAAATCCGTATGTATTTTGCAAATTTCTATGTCAACAATGCTCTGCACGGAGCTACTCTAGCTAATTGCTCCCACTTTCAATATGCATCCAGATTGAGACTTAGAGTCATCTGGATTAGTGTCAAAGTTTGCATTGACGTAACCCTTTACGACGAACTCTTTATCACCTCCATAACCGAGAAATATTTCCTTATTCTACTAAGGATAATTTTGACTGATGTCCAGTGATCTACTCCTAGATCACTATTGTACTCCCTTGCCAAAATCAGTGTAGGGTATATAATAGATCTGGTACACAGCATGGCATACTTTATCGAACTTATGGCCGAGGCATAGGGAATGACTTTCATTCTCTTTCTATCTTCTGCCGTGGTCGGGCTTTGAGTCTTACTCAATTTCACACCTTGTAACATAGGCAAGAACTCTTTCTTTGACTGTTCCATTTTGAACTACTTCAAAATCTTGTTAAGGTATGTATTCATTGAAAAAACTTATCAAGCGTCTTGATCTATCTCTATAGATCTTGATGCTCAATATGTAAGCAGCTTCACCGAGGTCTTTCTTTGAAAAAACTCCTTTCAAACACTCCTTTATGCTTTGCAGAATAATTCTACATTATTTCCGATCAACAATATGTCATTCACATATACTTATCAGAAATGTTGTAGTGCTCCCACTCACTTTCTTGTAAATACAGGCTTCACCGCAAGTCTGTATAAAACTATATCCTTTGATCAACTTATCAAAGCGTATATTCCAACTCCGAGATGCTTGCACCAGTCCATAGATGGATCGCTGGAGCTTGTATATTTTATTAGCACCTTTAGGATTGACAAAACCTTCTGGTTGCATCATATACAACTCTTCTTTAATAAATCCATTAAGGAATACAATTTTGTTTATCCATTTGCCAGATTTCATAAAATGCGGCAATTGCTAACATGATTCGGACAGACTTAAGCATAGATACGAGTGAGAAACTCTCATCGTAGTCAACACCTTGAACTTGTCGAAAACCTTTTTGCGACAATTCTAGCTTTGTAGATAGTAACACTACTATCAGCGTCCGTCTTCCTCTTGAAGATCCATTTATTTTCTATGGCTTGCCAATCATCGGGCAAGTCAACCAAAGTCCACATTTTGTTCTCATACATGGATCCCATCTCAGATTTCATGGCCTCAAGCCATTTTGCGGAATCTGGGCTCACCGTCGCTTCCTCATAGTTCGTAGGTTCGTCATGGTCAAGTAACATGACCTCCAGAACAGGATTACCGTACCACTCTGGTGCGGATCTCACTCTGGTTTATCTATGAGGTTCGGTAGTAACTTGATCCGAAGCTTCATGATCATCATCATTAACTTCCTCACTAATTGGTGTAAGCATCACTGGAACTAATTTCAGTGATGAACTACTTTCCAATTCGGGAGAAGGTATAGTTACCTCATCAAGTTCTACTTTCCTCCCACCCACTTCTTTCGAGAGAAACTCCTTCTCTAGAAAGGATCCATTCTTAGCAACGAATATCTTGCCTTCGGATCTGTGATAGAAGGTGTACCCAATTGTCTCCTTTGGGTATCCTATGAAGACACATTTCTCCAATTGGGGTTTGAGCTTATCAGGATGAAACTTTTTCTTATAAGCATCGCAACCCCAAACTTTAAGAAACGACAACTTTGGTTTCTTGCCAAACCACAGTTCATACGGTGTCGTCTCAAATGGATTTAGATGGTGCCATTTTTTTACGTGAATGCAGCTCTCTCTAATGCATAACCCCAAAACTATAGTGGTAAATCGGTAAGAAACATCATAGATTGCACTATATCCAATAAAGTACGGTTATGATGTTCGGACACACCATTATGCTGTGGTGTTCCAGGTGGCATGAATTTGTGAAACTATTCCACTTTGTTTTAGTTGAAGACCAAACTCGTAACTCAAATATTTGTCTCCGCGATCAGATCGTAGAAACCTTATTTTCTTGTCACGATGATTTTCCACTTCACTCTGAAATTCTTTGAACTTTTCAAATGTTTCAGACTTATGTTTCATCAAGTAGATATACCCATATCTGCTCAAATCATTTGTGAAGGTCAGAAAATAACGATACCCGCCGCGAGCCTCAACACTCATCGGATCGCATACATCAGTATGTATTATTTCCAATAAGTCAGTTGCTCGCTCCATTGTTCCGGAGAACGGAGTCTTAGTCATTTTGCCCATAAGGCATGGTTGACAAATATCAAGTGATTCCAAAAGCCCATCAGCATGGAGTTTCTTCATGCGCTTTACACCAATATGACCTAAACGGCAGTGCCACAAATAAGTTGCACTATCATTATTAACTTTGCATCTTTTGGCTTCAATATTATGAATATGTGTATCACTACGATCGAGATCCAACGAACCATTTTCATTGGGTGTGTAACCATATAAGGTTTTATTCATGTAAACAGAACAACAATTATCCTCTAACTTAAATGAATAACCGTATTTGCAATAAACATGATCAAATCATATTCATGCTCAACGCAAACACCAAATAACACTTATTTAGGTTCAACACTAATCCCGAAAGTGTAGGGAGCGTGCGATGATGATCATATCAATCTTGGAACCACTTCCAACACACATCGTCACTTTACCCTTAACTAGTCTCTGTTCATTCTGCAACTCCCGTTTCGAGTTACTACTCTTAGCAACTGAACCAGTATCAAATACCGAGGGGTTGCTACGAACACTAGTAAAATACACATCAATAACCTGTATATCAAATATACCTTTGTTCACTTTGCCATCCTTCTTATCCGCCAAATACTTGGGGCAGTTCCGCTTCCAGTGACCAGTCCCTTTGCAGTAGAAGCACTTAGTCTCAGGCTTAGGTACAGACTTGGGCTTCTTCACTTGAGCAGCAACTTGCTTGCCGTTCTTCTTGAAGTTCCCCTTCTATCCCTTTGCCCTTTTCTTGAAACTAGTGGTCTTGTTAACCATCAACACTTGATGCTCTTTCTTGATTTCTACCTTCGTCGATTTCAGCATCGCGAAGAGCTCGGGAATTACTTTCGTCATCCCTTACATACTATAGTTCATCACGAAGTTCTACTAACTTGGTGATGGTGACTAGAGAATTCTGTCAATCACTATTTTATCTGGAAGATTAACTCCCACTTGATTAAACGATTGTAGTACCCAGACAATCTGAGCACATGCTCACTGCTTGAGCTCTTCTCCTCCATCTTTTAGCTATAGAACTTGTTGGAGACTTCATATCTCTCAACTCGGGTATTTGCTTGAAATATTAACTTCAACTCCTGGAACATCTCATATGGTCCATGACGTTCAAAACGTCTTTGAAGTCCCGATTCTAAGCCGTTAAGCATGGTGCACCAAACTATCAAGTAGTCATCATTTTGAGCTAGCCAAACGTTCATAACGTCTGCATCTGCTCCTGCAATAGGTCTGTCACCTAGCGGTGCATCAAGGACATAATTCTTCTGTGCAGCAATGAGGATAATCCTCAGATCACGGATCCAATCCGCATCTTTGCTACTAACATCTTTCAACATAATTTTTCTCTAGGAACATATAAAAAATAAACACAGGGAAGCAACAACGCGAGCTATTGATCTACAACATAATTTGCAAAATACCATCAGGACTAAGTTCATGATAAATTTAAGTTCAATTAATCATATTACTTAAGAACTCCCACTTAGATAGACATCCCTCTAATCATCTAAGTGATCACGTGATCCAAATCAACTAAACCATAACCGATCATCACGTGAAATGGAGTAGTTTTCGATGGTGAACATCACTATGTTGATCATATCTATTATATGATTCACGCTCGACCTTTCGGTCTCAGTGTTCCGAGGCCATATCTGCATATGCTAGGCTCGTCAAGTTTTACCTGAGTATTCTGCGTATGCAAAACTGGCTTACACCCGTTGTAGATGGACGTAGAGCTTATCACACCCGATCATCACGTGGTGTCTGGGCACGACGAACTTTAGCAATGGTGCATACTCAGGGAGAACACTTTTATCTTGAAGTTTACTGAGAGATCATCTTATAATGCTACCGTCAATCAAAGCAAGATAAGATGCATAAAAGATAAACATCACATGCAATCAATATAAGTGATATGATATGGCCATCATCATCTCGTGCTTGTGATCTCCATCTCCGAAGCACCGTCATGATCCCCATCATCACCGGCGCGACACCTTGATCTCCATCGTAGCATCGTTGTCGTCTCGCCAACTATTGCTTCTACGACTATCGCTACCGCTTAGTAATAAAGTAAAGCAATTACATGGCGATTGCATTGCATACAATAAAGTGACAACCATATGGCTCCTGCCAGTTGCCGATAACTCGGTTACCAAACATGATCATCTCATACAATAAAATATAGCATCATGCCTTGACCATATCACATCACAACATGCCCTGCAAAAACAAGTTACACGTCCTCTACTTTGTTGTTGCATGTTTTACGTGGCTGCTACGGCCGAGCAAGAACCGTTCTTACCTATGCATCAAAACCACAACGATAGTTTGTCAAGTTGGTGTTGTTTTAACCTTCGCAAGGACCGGGCGTAGCCACACTCGGTTCAACTAAAGTTGGAGAAACTGACACCCGCCAGCCACCTCTGTGCAAAGCACGTCGGAAGAACCAGTCTCGCGTAAGCGTACGCGTACTGTCGGTCCGGGCCGCTTCATCCAACAATACCGCCGAACCAAAGTATGACATGCTGGTAAGCAGTATGACTTATATTGCCCACAACTCACTTGTGTTCTACTCGTGCATATGACATCTACGCATAAAACCTGGCTCTGATACCACTGTTGGGGAACGTAGTAATTTCAAAAAGTTTCCTACGCACACGCAAGATCATGGTGATGCATAGCAACGAGAGGGGAGAGTGTGTCCACGTACCCTCATAGACCGAAAGCGGAAGCGTTAGCACAACGCGGTTGATGTAGTCGTACGTCTTCACGATCCGACCGATCAAGTACCGAACGCACGGCACCTCCGAGTTCTGCACACGTTCAACTCGATGACGTCCCTCGAACTCCGATCCAGCCAAGCTTTGAGGGAGAGTTCCATCAGCACAACTACGTGGTGACGATGATGATGTTCTACCGACGCAGGGCTTCGCCTAAGCACCGCTACGATATAATTGAGGTGGATTATGGTGGAGGGGGGCACCGCACACGGCTAAGAGATCAAGAGATCAATTGTTGTGTCTTTGGGGTGCCCCCTGCCCCCGTATATAAAGGATCAAAGGGGGGAGGTGCGGCCAGCCTTGGGGCGCGCCAGGAGGAGTCCTACTCCCACCGGGAGTAGGACTCCCCCCTTTTCCTAGTTGGATTAGGACTTGGGAGGGGGGAAAGAGGAGAGGGAGAAGAAGGAAGCGGGGGCGCCGCCCCCTTCTCCTTATCCTATTCAGACTAGGGGGGAGGGGTGCGCGGCCCAGCCCTAGCCGCCTCTCCTCTCTTCCACCTAGGCCCACTAAGGCCCATTATGTTGCCAGGGGGTTCCGGTAACCTCCCGGTACTCCGGTAAAATCCCGATTTCACCCGGAACACTTTCGATATCCAAACATAGGCTTCCAATATATCAATCTTCATGTCTCGACAATTTCGAGACTCCTCGTCATGTCCGTGATCACATCCGGGACTCCGAACAAACTTCGGTACATCAAAACATATAAACTCATAATATAACTATCATCGAAACGTTAAGCGTGCGGACCCTGCGGGTTCGAGAACTATGTAGACATGACCGAGACACGTCTCCGGTCAATAACCAATAGCAGAACCTGGATGCTCATATTGGCTCCCACATATTCTACGAAGATCTTTATCGGTCAGACCGCATAACAACATACGTTGTTCCCTTTGTCATCGGTATGTTACTTGCCCGAGATTCGATCGTCGGTATCTCAATACCTTGTTCAATCTCGTTACCGGCAAGTCTCTTTACTCGTTCCGTAATACACCATCCCGCAACTAACTCATTAGTTCAATGCTTGCAAGGCTTTAAGTGATATGCATTACCAAGTGGGCCCAGAGATACCTCTCCGACAATCGGAGTGACAAATCCTAATCTCGAAATACACCAACCCAACAAGTACCTTCGGAGACACCTGTAGAGCACCTTTATAATCACGCAGTTACGTTGTGACGTTTGGTAGCACACAAAGTGTTCCTCCGGTAAACGGGAGTTGCATAATCTCATAGTCATAGGAACATGTATAAGTCATGAAGAAAGCATTAGCAACATACTAAACGATCGAGTGCTAAGCTAACGGAATGGGTCAAGTCAATCACATCATTCTCCTAATGATGTGATCTTGTTAATCAAATGACAACTCATGTCAATGGCTAGGAAACATAACCATCTTTGATCAACGAGCTAGTCAAGTAGAGGCATACTAGTGACACTCTGTTTGTCTATGTCTTCACACATGTATCATGTTTCCGGTTAATACAATTATAGCATGAATAATAAACATTTATCATGAAATAAGGAAATAAATAATAACTTTGTTATTACCTCTAGGGCATATTTCCTTCAGTTGGTACCCCTGGATCTCCAAGTTTCTTTGGTATTCCACCCTTAAAAGTATAATTAGCAAGCATGGTGGAAATTTCAGCTTCCGGTATCTTTCTCTTGTTAGTAACAATATCTTTCATATACTTAGCATAAGGATTCATTTTGAGCATATCAGTTAAACGCATACGCAAAAAGATAGGTCTAATCATTTCAGCAAAGTGCTCAAACTCCTCATCATCCTTTTTCTTGGATGGTTTAGGAGGAAAAGGCATGGGTTTCTGAACCCATGGTTCTCTTTCCTTACCGTGCTTCCTAGCAACAAAGTCTCTCTTATCATAACGTTGATTCTTTGATTGTGGGTTATCAAGATCAACAACAGGTTCAATTTCTACATCATTATCATTACTAGGTTGAGCATCAACATGAACATCATCATTAATATTATCACTAGGTTCATGCTCATTACCAGATTGTGTTTCAGCATCAGAAATAGAAATATCATTGGGATTCTCAGGTGTGTCAACAACAGGTTCACTAGAAGCATGCAAAGTCCTATCATTTTTCTTTTTCTTCCTCTTAGAAGGACTAGGTGCATCAACATTATTCCTTTGAGAATCCTGCTCAATTCTCTTAGGGTGGCCCTCAGGATACAAAGGTTCCTGAGTCACTTTACCTCCTCTAGTTGCAACTCTAACAGCGAAGTCATTATTCTTACTATTCAATTCATTGAGCAAATCATTCTGAGCTTTAAGTACTTGTTCTACTTGAGTGGTAACCATAGAAGCATGTTTACTAATGAGTTTAAGTTCACCTTTAACTCTAGACATGTAGTCACTCAAGTGTTCAATCATATAAGCATTGTGTTTCAGTTGTCTACCAAAATAAGCATTAAAATCTTCTTGCTTAACCATAAAGTTATCAAATTCATCCAAACATTGGCTAACAAACTTAGTAGGAGGGATTTCAGCTTTATCATATCTATAGAGAGAATTTACCTTTACTACCTATGTCGGGTTATCAAGACCATGTGTTTCTTCAACAGGCGGTAAATTAAGACCATGTATTTCCTCAACAGGAGGTAAATTCTTAACATCTTCAGCTTTAATACCCTTTTCCTTCATAGATTTCTTTGCCTCTTGCATATCTTCAGGACTGAGAAATAGAATACCCCTTTTCTTCGGAGTTGGCTTAGGAGTTGGTTCAGGAAGTGTCCAATTATTTTCATTAGTCAACATATTATTCAATAGAATTTCAGCTTGATCAACTATTCTTTCCCTGAAAACACAACCAGCACAACTATCCAGGTGGTCTCTAGAAGCATCGGTTAGTCCATTATAAATGATATCAAGTATTTCATTTTTCTTGAGAGGATGATCAGGCAAAGCATTAAGTAATTGGAGAAGCCTCACCCAAGATTGTGGGAGACTCTCTTCTTCAATTTGCACAAAATTATATATTTCACTTAAAGTAGCTTGTTTCTTATGAGCAGGGAAATATTTAGCAGAGAAGTAATAAATCATATCCTGGGGACGACGCACACAACCAGGATCAAGAGAATTAAACCATATCTTAGCATCACCCTTTAATGAGAACGGAAATAATTTAAGGATATAATAGTAGCGAGTTTTCTCATCATTAGTGAACAGGGTGGCTATATCATTTAATTTAGTAAGATGTGCCACAACAGTTTCAGATTCATAGCCATAGAAAGGATAAGATTCAACCAAAGTAATTATATCAGGATCGATAGAGAATTCATAATCCTTATCTCTACTCTTATAAAAACCACAGTTAGTGATGATGGTGTGTCTGCCATCTATCAATTTTGACCGTCCGATCTGCATCTAACGCATCTAAGACAAGCTCTGACACTTTTGCAAAAAGACCCCCGCCACTCTCCTTGTATTCTTTTCAGAAAACCCCTTCGTCTCTCCCTTCCAGACCCATCCAGATCCATCCCCTCGCGACCTTTCTCCAGCAAGCCATGGAAGTCCGATCTGGCGCGATGGCCGCTGCCAGCGCCGTCCTCCCCAAATGCCTCCTCCCTACCACCGCAACCCACCACTCACGACCACCACGGCCTCCCCTCCACCGCCCCCTTTTTCCGTCTCCTCCAGTGCCAATCTCCGCAAGTACGCTGCCAACGCCGTCCATTCCCCGACGCCTCTCATGCCTCCTCCTGTGCCGCAGCAGTCCACCACCTAGCAACGCCGTCCGTCCCTCGCTGTGTCTTTCTTTCCTTCGTTTGGTTTCTGCCGCCCAGCTCGCTCACCGTCGTTGATACCGCATTGATCTCGCACCCGTTGCTGTCGCCGCTCGCTCATCGTCGCCAGAACGTGGTACCTGCATCTCTTGCGCGTGTGGAGAGGTCCCACACCCTGCCGGCACGCCCGCTCGCCATTGCCTATCCGGGACGGTCGCGCTCGCCTGGACTGCATCGAGTCCTCCCGAGCGCCGCGCCGCGCCACGTCGAGAAACGAGTTGGCCGTCCGTCTCTTCCATCCAGGTGCATCGCCAACTCTTTGTTTATTTTCTGTACGTGTACACGGTGTTTCCTTAGTTCTGAACCAATTAGATTTTAGGTTCCTCAACCGAAGTTTATGGATGTAATTTTGGTTTCTACTTTTCTTCCATGATTTGATAGCCTAATTGAGTTCTGATTACAATTTACAACCAGATTATAGCTTAATGAACTTTAAAAGGTACACTATGCACGAGCACAAGACAGTAATTGTGTGTTGTTTGGAATTTCTGGATGTTTTTGCCTACTGCTCTGCTCTCTGCTCCATTCGAAGAATGCTTCTGCTGCATTCGAACAGGTTCGATAACATTCAGTTAGGCATGATTTTGTATTGATTATGAGTCATAGTTCAGGTTTGAAACATAGTTATTGTAGTTTCACTATACATCTGCTATAGTTCTTGCTTAAACATTTCATTTAGATCAAATGGGAAGGAGGTAGTGTGCCGACCAAGTTAATGTTCCGCCTCCTGCTTCAGGGGACATGCCTTAGTCTGAAAATCGCACAAGATGTCTTCTGTCTTCTTTCCAGCCAGGAGATAGCCCAAACCATGTTGCTGCAGGTATGTAACAATGTTCTTCTGACCAAGTTATCTGCAACTGATGCTCTATTTCATCATCTGAACAATTCAACATATGAGGAAGCTCTGCAGGTAGATCTAGAAACGGTGCCACTGTCGATCGATACATAGAGCTCCAATGATACAACCACAATAACTGCATCTAGCACATCATATGTTTATCATAGCCATGTCACAGTTGTAAAATGAGAGCAATCGATAGTTATTGTAGTTGCATCATTATGCAGCTGCATTAGGAGCAGCTAGCACACCATCTAAAACATCATCTGCTGCTACAGGTATTAGCAGGATCCTTTTTATGCAGCATTATCTTTTGTGATTACATGTCGTTACTTTGTCGTTTGAAAAATGCATAGTCAGTAGCCACTGCCATTTTCCTCAAAAAACAAATGAAATACAAAATATACCAAAGAAGAGTTAATAGTTACATCAATCATACCAAGTTACTAATGTTCATGGAACCGGAGCGGCAACCTTTGAGAATGGCTCATTTACCACCCATGCAAGTCACACACCAGAAATCAAGCTCGGTAACCTGAATGTGACAAATATCGCGAGGAGCGATATACCTCCAAGTTATATATACTGATCCTTGAAAGGGTATTTTCCTCTAAAGTATTTAAGGTTGGATCTGGATGTAATCGTGACGCAGTAGATGTTCGGCTCCACGAGACTTGGGTTGTGTTGACGGCGTCATTGCGACAAACGTGTGGCTCCATGGAACTTTGGTTGTTTTGGCAGTGTTATTGTACAGGGACTTGTTTGATGTGATTAGAACCTAACCTTCTCTCAAAAAAGTGGCTCATAAATTTTGTTATTCCACCTTATTTTATGTGGTTCGTAGCGTAGCACGGGCATCTTACTAGTCAGTAACAAAGATAGGTGAAGTAGCATAAGCAGGGTCATATTTCATTCTAGCATTCAGAGTTTTTTCTTTAAGCTTAGCTAATAATTTCTTAAGATCACTGATATCATTGCGAGCAAGAAAGTCTCTAGTAGTTTCTTCATCCATAACATAGCCCTCAGGCACAACTGGCAATTCATATCTAGGGGGAGAATCTTCATCATCACTTTCATCAATATTATTAGTTTCAATAATTTCATTCTCTCTAGCCCTAGCAAGTTGTTCATCCAGAAATTCACCAAGTGGCACGGTAGTATCAAGCATAGAAGTAGTTTCATCATAAGTATCATGCATAGCAGAAGTGGCATCATCAATAACATGCGACATATCAGAATTAATAGCAGAAGCAGGTTTAGGTGTCGCAAGTTTACTCAAAACAGAAGGTGAATCAAGTGCAGAACTAGATGGCAGTTCCTTACCTCCCCTCATAGTTGAGGGATAAATTTTGGTTTTCTCGTCTTTCAAGTTCCTCATAGTGACCAGCAGATATAAATCCCAAGTGACTCAAAGAATAGAGCTATGCTCCCCGGAAACGGCGCTAGAAAATAGTCTTGATAACCCACAAGTATAGGGGATCGCAACAGTTTTCGAGGGTAGAGTATTCAACCCAAATTTATTGATTCGACACAAGGGGAACCAAAGAATATTCTCAAGTATTAGCAGTTGAGTTGTCAATTCAACCACACCTGGATAACTTAGTATCTGCAGCAAAGTATTTAGTAGCAAAGTAATATGGAAGTAACGGTAACGGTGGCAAAAGTAACAGTAGCAGTTTTGTAGTGATTGTAACAGTGGCAATGGAAAAGTAACTAAGCGGAGAACAATATGTGAAAAGCTCGTAGGCATTGGATCGGTGATGGAGAATTATGCCGGATGCTATTATTCATGCAACAGTTATAACATAGGGTGACACAGAACTAGCTCCAATTCATCAATGTAATGTAGGCATGTATTCCGAGTATAGTCATACGTGCTTATGGAAAAGAACTTGCATGACATCTTTTATCCTACCCTCCCGTGGCAGCGGGATCCTATTGGAAACTAAGGGATATTAAGGCCTCCTTTTAATAGAGTACCGGACCAAAGCATTAACACATAGTGAATACATGAACTCCTCAAACTACGGTCATCACCGGGAGTGGTCCCGATTATTGTCACTTCGGGGTTGCCAGATCATAACACATAGTAGGTGACTATAGACTTGCAAGATAGGATCAAGAACTAAAATATATTCATGAAAACATAATAGGTTCATATCTGAAATCATGGCACTTGGGCCCTAGTGACAAGCATTAAGCATAACAAACTCATAGCAACATCAATCTCAGAACATAGTGGATACTAGGGATCAAACCCTAACAAAACTAACTCGATTACATGATAAATCTCATCCAGCCCATCACTGTCCAGCAAGCCTACGATGGAATTACTCATGCACGGCGGTGAGCATCATGAAATTGCTGATGGAGGATGGTTGATGATGACAATGGCGACGGATTCCCCTCTCCAGAGCCCCGAACGAACTCCAGATCAGCACTCCCAAGAGAGATTAGGGCTTGGCGGCGGCTCCGTATCGTAAAACGCGATGAATCCTTCTCTCTGATTTTCTTCTCCCCGAACACGAATATATAGAGTTGGAGTTGAGGTTGATGGAGCACCAGGGGGCCCACGAGGCAGGGGGCGCGCCCAGGGGGGCAGGCGCGCCTCCCACCCTCGTGGACAGGGTGTGGGCCCCCTGGCCTTGATTCTTTCGCCAGTATTTTTATATATTCCAAAATAATTCTCTGATGATTTTCAGGTCATTCCGAGAACTTTTATTTTTGCACAAAAATAACACCATGACAATTCTGCTGAAAACAGCGTCAGTCCGGGTTAGTTCCATTCAAATCATGCAAGTTAGGGTCCAAAACAAGGGCAAAAGTGTTTGGAAAAGTAGATACGACGGAGACGTATCAGGAACAAACAAGGATATCCATAGACATAGAGTGATGTTCACACAAGATGTTGTCCATGAAAGCATTAGGTTACCTTGTCCCTTGTCTTACCAATAAGAGGGTTTGTGACTCCTTGAACTAGTGCAAGATGTGGAAGTTGTTTGCACTTGTCCTTGCCAAGATGATGTGAGTGAAGTATGTTGGCGGAGTCACCCTCAAGAACTCTGTAGTTCTTCTTCTTCGGGATCCACATCATCTTGATGGGAATCCTTGGAGTTGTAGTTGTACTTGATGAAGTAGAACTTGGTGTAGTCTTGGGAACCCACTTGACCATGGCCTTAGGAGCTTCTTCAAATGCATCAATCTCCTCTTGAAGCTTGTCCTTGCCTTTGTGCTTGTGGTCTTGTGGAAGAAGATCATCTTGAGCTTGTGTCCCTTGGAAAGAAGTAGGATCATACTTCTCTTGTTGAGGAATAAACTTCGTCTTGGGGTATTGATCTTCTTCCCACTCAACTCCATTGGCATTGAACTTTCGTTCAAAACCAACACCTTTATTCTTCTGGTGCCTTCCTTGCTTGCGTACAATTTCCTCAAATTGCTTACTTCCGGCAAGGCTCTTGTAAACACCTTTCTCTATAATTCCCTTCAATAAGCTATTTTATTGCTCAAGTGTAACTTGGCTAAGAGAATCATTAGTGGAATCAAGAGAACTACTAGAAGCAACAACATTGGGTTTAACATGATTATTATTACTAGTAGAAGAAGAAACTTTCTTGCTCTTGGTTCTAGATTTTACTTGTGGCATGTAAGTAGACAAGAGTAAACACTTGGCATTGTAAGAAGAACTTTTCTTGCGAAGATCATCATTGGTTGCTTTTAAGAACCCATGATCTTGCTCAAGGTTAAGCGTTTCATAGCGTAGCTTCTCATGAGTCTTTAAAAGTTCTCGATGATCTTCCAAGGTAGTTTCATGAGCTAACTTAAGAGTGTTCAGTTCTTTAGTTAGATGCTCAATCTCCTTCTTATCATCATCATTCGTTTTATCTTGATTAGCATGATTAATAGCAATTTCATCATAGTTTTCATCACTAGAGTTGTCAAGAAGTAAATCATCATCACCTAGCAATTAATCTTCATCACTATTGAAATCAACATACTCGGGGTGTGATACGTTTGGGCCTTTAGCCATGAAGCATCTTCCAAATCCTTCATTTGGTGAGTCAAATATGTCATAGGAGTTGGTTGACACAAGTGCTAGACCGGAAACACCTTCATCTTGAGTATATTCGGAGTCGGAGTGATAACTTCTTTCGGAGTGATGGTCGGAGTTGGAGCCGGATACCCATTCACCAACATGAGCTTGATGTCTTCATTTTGTGTAGCTCCTTGATGATTTGTCCTTCCTTTCCGAATCCTTGCTTCTCCGAGAGGTTCTTCGTTCATAACGATCATCTCTACTCCTCCTCTCTCTTGGAGGTGATTCTTCTCTTCTACTTCTCCTTTTGGGTGAATCTTCTCTTCTTTTGTAGGGAGCCGTACACTCATTGGAGTAGTGTTCGGGACTTCCACAATTGTAGCAATTACGCCCACGACTTGAAGATCTTTTATCATTGTAGGATCTTGACTTGGAACTTCTTTACTTGCTTCTACTCTTGTAGAACTTGTTGAAATTCTTCACCATTAGGCTCAATTCTTCATTGAAGGTTTGCTTCTCACTTGATGATGTAGGAGCATCACATGAGGCTTTGTAAGCACCACTTGACTTGTTGTTAAGCTCTTCCTTATCCTTGAGTGACATTTCATGAGCAACAATTCTTCCAATGACTTCCGTTGTCTTGAGATCTTTGTAGTTGGGCATCATTTGGATCAATGTGCACATGGTATCATATTTTCCATCCAAGGCTCTTAGGATATTCTTGATGATGAATCTATCGGTCATCTCTTCACTTCCTAAGCCGGCAATCTCATTTGTGATGAGAGCAAGCCTAGAGTACATTTCAACAACACCTTCACCATCCTTCATTTTGAACTTGTCAAGCTGACTTTGAAGCACATCCAATTTGGATTCCTTGACAGAGTCGGTACCCTCGTGCATATCAATCAAAGTATCCCAAATTTCCTTTGCATTCTCAAGACGGCTAATTTTGTTGAATTCTTCGGGGCACAATCCGTTGAAGAGGATATCGCAAGCTTGAGCATTATATTGTAGCATCATCAACTCTTCCGCGGTAGCTTCACGATTCGGTTCTCCCCCATCAAAGAATTTACCTTGCAAGCCAATACACACAATAGCCCAAACGGCGGGGTTATGTCCAAGAATATGCATTTTCATCTTATGCTTCCAACT
Source organism: Triticum aestivum (assembly GCF_018294505.1). Lineage (NCBI taxonomy): Eukaryota > Viridiplantae > Streptophyta > Magnoliopsida > Poales > Poaceae > Triticum > Triticum aestivum. The sequence goes on along the minus strand of NC_057802.1, from coordinate 326,935,058 downwards.
AGCAAAATTAGTACCATCAGAGTAAGGACCTCTATGGTGGTAATTTTCCTCGCTAGACGCCATACTCTCCTAGGTTGTGAAACCAAGGCTATGATCACCAAAAGCTATGGAAATCAAGGCAAATGGAGACCAAAGCTCTGATACCACTTGTAGGATCTAAATTATGTCTAGAGGGGGTGATTAGACTACTTGACCAAATAAAAATCTAGCCTTTTCCCAATTTTAAGTCTTGGCAGATTTTAGCAACTTAGCACAAGTCAAGCAATCAACCTACACATGCAAATCTAAGAGTATAGCAGCAGAATGTAAAACATTTGCATATGAAGGTAAAGGGAGGATTTGGAGGGAGCAAACACAATGTAGACACGGATATTTTTGGCCTGGTTCCGATAGATGGTGCTATTGTACATCCACGTTGATGGAGACTTCAACCCATGAAGGGTAACGGCTGCGCGAGTCCACGGAGGGCTCCACCCACAAAGGATCCACGAAGAAGCAACCTTGTTTATCCTACCATGGCCATCGCCCACGAAGGACTTGGCTCACTAGGGTAGATCTTCACGAAGTAGGCAATCTCCTTGCCCGTACAAACTCCTTGGTTCAACTCCAGAATCTTGACAGAGGCTCCCAAGTGACACCTAACCAATCTAGGCGACACCACTCTCCAAAAGGTAATAGATGGCGTGTTGATGATGAACTCCTTGCTCTTGTGCTTCAAATGATAGTCTCCCCAACACTCAACTCTCTCACACATATTTGGATTTTGTGGAAAGATGATTTGAGTGGAAAGCAACTTGGGGAAGGCCAGAGATCAAGATTCTTGTGGTTGGAATGGAATATCTTGGTCTCAACACATGAGTAGGTGGTTCTCTCTCAAAAAATGTATGCTGGAAGTGTAGGCACATTCTGATGGCTCTCTCCACGAATGAAGAGTGGGTGGAGAGTATAAATAGCCTCCACACAAAATCTAACCGTTACACACAATTTACCAAACTCGGTGGGACCGAATCATGAAACTCGGTCAGACCGATTTAGTTCAAAATGTGAACCTTAGGCTTTTCGGTGGGACCGACATGTCAACTCGGTGGGACCAATTTCATTAGGGTTAGGGCATAATGTAATCTCGGTGAGACCGATCACATAAACTTGGTAGGACCGATTTCTATAATAGGCAAACAGAGATTTGGTCAGGCACACTCGGTGGGACCGAATCGCACATTTCGGTGAGACCGAAATGTTACGAAAAGGAAATAGAGAGTTTGCATTGCGAACTCGGTGAGATCAATCGCTCATCTCGGTTGGACCGAAACATTACGAAGGGAAACAGAGAGCTTGCAATCCCATCTCGGTGAGACCGAAATCCCTATCGATGAGACCGAAGTGACTAGGGTTTTCGGCAGTGTCTATGTCAAGTGAACTCGGTGGTGCCGGATAGATCAAATCGGTGGGGACGAGTTTGACTTTTGGTTTGGGACATATGTGAATATGAGAAAGTGGTTGAGGGATTTTGGAGCATGTCACTAAGCATTTTGAGCAAGCAAGCCATTAAGCAACACCTCATCCTCTTTTAATAGTATTGGCTTTTCCTATGGACTCAATGTGATCTTGGATCACTAAAATGAAAATGTAGAGTCTTGAGCTTGAGCCAATTTGTGTCCTTAGTATTTTGAGGGGTCCACATTCGTAATCCATGCCATTCTAATCATTGAACTTTCTGAAATGATCATCTTGAAATAACATTAGTTCAATGAGCTATATGTTGTTAGGAATTACCAAAACCACCCAGGGATAGTTGCACTTTCATAATGTCTAGTCAGTTCTCGATCTTCAGGGGTGCTCTGGATTTATGTTTTGCGGTCTCAGAAAGGGCTAGCTAAACACCATCTTGTTATATCATATCATGGTTGTTTTGAGAAAGTGTTGTCATCCGAGATTTATTATTATTGCTCGCTAGTTGATTATGCCATTGATATGAGTAAATGTGAGACCTAAACATTATTGTGAATATGGTTAGTTCATGATCTTTGATGAAAACTTGAATGCTAGCTTTACATATTTGCAACAAGATCAAACAGAGTTTGTAAAAGTTTTCCTTTATCACTTTCAGTTTATCAACTGAATTGCTTGAGGACAAGCAATGGGTTAAGCTTGGGGGAGTTGATACGTCTCCATCCTATCTACTTTTCCAAACTATTTTGCCCTTGTTTTGGACTCTAACTTGCATGATTTGAATGGAACTAACACGGACTGGCGTTATTTTCAGCAGAATTGCCATGGTGTTATTTTTGTGCACAATAAAAAGTTCTTGGAGTGACCTGAAACTTCACGGAGATAAGTTTCGGAATTAATAAAAAATATTGGCGAAAGAATCAAGTGAAGGGGGCCCACACCCTGGCCACAAGGGTGGGGGCGCGCCCACCCCCCTGGGGCATGCCACCCGACCTTGTGGGCCCTTGGACCTCCACCGACCTCAACTCCAACTCCATATATTCTCTTTCGGGGAGAAAAAAAATCAGAGAGAAGGATTCATCGCGTTTTACGATATAGAGCCGCCGCCAAGCCCTATTCTTCCTCGGGAGGGCAGATCTGGAGAACGTTTTGGACTCCGAAGAGGGGAATCCGTCGCCATCGTCATCATCAACCATCCTCCATCACCAATTTCATGATGCTCACCGTGGTGCGTGAGTAATTCCATCATAGGCTTGCTGGACCGTGATGGGTTGGATGAGATTTACCATGTAATCGAGTTAGTTTTGTTAGGGTTTGATCCCTGGGGTATCCACTATGTTCTAAGATTGATGTTGCTATGACTTTGTTATGCCAAATGCTTGTCACTAGGGCCCGAGTGCCATGATTTCAGATCTGAACCTATTATGTTTTCATGAATATATTTGTGTTCTTGATCTGATATTGCGTAGATTTAAAAATCACTTTGGAAATGTGAAGTATGATTCACCTAGACCTCCTTTAATAGTACGGTTTTTTCTATGACTCTAAAATAAAAAGAAAGAAACTATGAAAACAGAGTCTTCACATCAATATCTTCAGAGGCCGTACCAATTTCTTCACTTGAAGAAAAATACATTTTTAGGGGTCATCTTCACTTGATATTTGGCCCTAGCCTGAGTATGAGCAATTCCAAATTTACTAGGTCGGAATTTGGAAGTGAGGAAGTCAATACATAGGTCGAAGTTGCCTCCACAAGAAGGAGAGTCGTTCCCATTTCCAAGGGAGGGACCATGGCATCAGGAAAATAGAACCACCATGCAACACTTGAGCTAGTCTTAGAGGTGAGACTATGAATCTATTTTACCATTTATTATTCCACATGTGCACATAAGTTTCCATCTGAGCCTCATGGTTATTGCAGACTTGAGAACCATTGCAGTTATAACATAGAATATAAACATTAATTACGAACTTGAAGATAAATAATAACTTCTATTATTGCCTCTAGGGCATATCTCCTACACACAGAGAGACGACATAGGAGGCCGGGGAGCCAAAGCGGCTGGATGGGACGCATCCATCGGGGCGTCAGCGCCATAGTCGCATTTTCCAGGGGCACAAGCGAAGCATTGGATGTTGGAAAGCAGAGGTTCGTGGTCGTCGAGGTCGAAGCTGCACTGCCAAGGGCCGGTGAGCAAGAGAAGCTAGAGTGTGGCATGACCTTCGGAGCACCGATGTCGAAGCGATGCTAGCACATGACACCGAGGAATACCAGAGAACGCGGGTCCGAGGCCGTCGAAGCTTCACAATGCTCCTCGGTTTGATCCGTAGGACGTTTTTTTTGCTTTCTAGTACGTTTTCCCAACAGTTGCACCATGAGCGGTTGATACGTCTCCATCGTATCTACTTTTACAAACTCTTTTGCCCTTGTTTTGGACTCTAACTTGCATGATTTGAATGGAACTAACCCGGATAGGCACTGTTTTCAGCAGAATTGCCATTGTGTTATTTTTGTGCAGAATAAAAAGTTCTCGGAATGACCCGAAACTTCATGGAGATAAGTTTTGGAATTAATAAAAAATATTGATGAAAGAATCAAGTGAAGGGGGCCCACAGCCTGGACACAAGGGTGGGGGCATGCCCACCCCCCTGGGGCGCGCCACCCAACCTTGTGGGCCACCTGGACCTCCATCGACCTCAACTCCAACTAGATATATTCTCTTTCGGGGAGAAAAAACAAAGGGAAGGATTCATCGCGTTTTACGATATGGAGCCGCCGCCAAGCCGTGTTCTTCCTCGGGAGGGCAGATCTGGAGTCCGTTTTGGGCTCGGGAGAGGGGAATCCGTCGCCATCGTCATCATCAACCATCCTCCATCACCAATTTCATGATGCTCACCGCCGTGCGTGAGTAATTCCATCATAGGCTTGCTGGACCGTGATCGGTTGAATGAGATTTACCATGTAATCGAGTTAGTTTTCTTCGGGTTTGATCCCTGGTATCCACTATGTTCTAAGATTGATGTTACTATGACTTTGTTATGCCTAATGCTTGTCACTAGGGCTCGAGTGCCATGATTTAAGATCTGAACCTATTATGTTTTCATGAATATATTTAGGTTGATCCGATATTGCAAGTTATAGTCACCTACTACATGTCATGATCCGGCAACCCCGGAGTGACAATAGACGGGACCACTCGTGGTGATGACCGTAGTTTGAGGAGTTCATGTATTCACTAAGGGCTAATGCTTTGGTCCGGTATTCTATTAAAAGGAGGCCTTAATATCCCTTAGTTTCCAATAGGACCCCGCTGCCATGGGAGGGTAGGACAAAAATGCCATGCAAGTTCTTTTCCATAAGCACGTATGACTATATTCGGAATACATGCCTACATTATATTGATGAACTGGAGCTAATTCTGTGTCACCCGATGTTATAACTGTTGCATGATGAATGCCATCCGACATAATTATCCATCATTGATCCATTGCCTATGAGCTTGTTTTGTATTGATCTTTACTAAGTTACTTTTCCGTTGCCACTGTTACAATTGTTACAAAACTGCTACCATTAGTTTTGCCACTATTATTGTTACTTCCATACTACTTTGCTACTAAATATTTTGTTGAAGATATTAAGTCTTTCAGGTGTGGTTGAATTGACAACTCAGCTGCTAATACTCGAGAATATTCTTTGGCTCCCCTTGTGTCGAATCAATAAATTTGGGTTGAATACTCTACCCTCGAAAACTGTTGCGATCCCCTATACTTGTGGGTTATCAGCGGTCTATGAGTAGGTGCATGTTGCGATTTAGAATACATGACATGTATGGGTATTGCACAAAGATTTGCAGTATATTATATGGCTGCTTCCCTTGAATTTGAGTTTTTCATGATCTTGACGGCATGGTGGAATTTTGCTACAAAGTTCTGGCTATATGTGATCCTTCTATAGTACTCTTAGTATGCTTGTTTAAAGGTCAAAGATCTGATATCCCTGTTCTTTGGGTTTCACCCTTGTTAAAAAAGATGAATTCTCACAAACTAAGAGCATCTCCAGCCGCGCCCCCAACAGCCCCCCGAGGCCCTTTTTTATCGCCAGCGTGAAAAATGGCCCAGTCGTGCCCCTAGAAGCCCAGGTATCGCCGGTTAAGGCTGAATTTGGCACGGGCGGGCCCAGGCCGAAACCGACATGCTGAGGATCGCCTGGGGGCGCCGGGGGAAACATTTTTGGCGCGAAAGCCTGGCGGGCCCGCCGAGTCAGTGACCAGGCGCGCTCATCGTCCTCATCGCCTCCGTTTCCCGTGGGGAATCAATGCGAAGGCTGACCCTGATCAGCCTTCCATTGATTCCCATGGGCGGCGCAGTGAAGGCGCGCCGACGCACATCTCGCCCCCTCCCGCCACGCGTACACATGGCGGCCGCCCGCTCCCCGCCCTCCCACAGCTATAAAAGCCGCCCCTCCCTTGTCAGTGGTCTGACACTTCCTCACCGCAACCCCTTTTCCCCTCTCGCCGCCGACGCTCCTCTCGCCCTCTCAACGTTGACGACCATCCACCCTCTCTCCCCGCCAACGACCATGGCTGAGCGCTACCCTGGCGACGGAGTGGCAGCCAACGGCTTCGACCACCGACACCTGCACGAGGACGAGGCCTGCCTCCTCTACTATGCGGACTAACCGGCTCCACCGAACGTGCGGGTGCCGGCCTCCTGGAGGCTGAGCGCCGGCGAAGTCCCGATGCCACCGCCGCCCTCTGGAGCTGACCGGCGCGCCGAGATCGCACGTATCCGGTCGTCGATGCCGAAGAGCGCGCGAAACCAGATGAGGTACGCCCCCGAGAGCAACACGATGTGGATAGCGTACTTCGACCGCCACCAAGCCGACCAGCTCGCCGCCACGAACGGTGTTGAACCCCGCAGCCCCTCAACTCCGAGGGGCGGCGCCAATGGTGGGGCGTCCCCGGCCACACGCTCGAAGCCGTCTGATGTCTACTACACAACTTGTTCTTGTAGACTTGTGTTGGGCCACCAAGCGAGTTTTGTAGGACAGTAGCAATTTTCCCTCAAGTGGATGACCTAAGGTTTATCAATCTGTTGGAGGCATAGAATGAACATAGTCTCTCTCAAACAACCCTGCAACCAAATAACAAAAAGTCGCTTGCGTCCCCAACACACCGAATACAGTGGTAATTTGTATAGGTGCACTAGTTCGGCGAAGAGATGGTGATACAAGTGTAATATGGATAGTAGATATTAATTTTTGTAATAATAACAATAAAAACAACAAGGTAGCAATTGATAAAACGGAGCACAAACAATATTGCAATGCTTGAAAATGAGGCCTAGGGTCCATACTTTCGCTAGTGCAATCTCTCAACAGTGATAATATAATTGGATCATATAACCACCCCTCAAAGTGCGATGAAGAATCACTCCAAAGTTCCTATCTAGCGGAGAACATAAGAAGAAATTATTTGTAGGGTATGAAACCACCTCGCAGCTATTCTTTCCGATCGATCTATCCAAGAGTTCATACTAAAATAACACCAAATAATTTCAGATTCATAATACTCAATCCAACACAAAGAACCTCAAAGAGTGCCCCAAGATATCTAGCGAAGAAACAAAGGCAAGAACGTGCATCAACCCATATGCGTACATTACGCCAATGTCACCTCGGGAATCCGCGAGTTAAGTGCCAAAACATATATCAAGTGAATCAATATGATACCCCATTGTCACCATGAGTATTAATATGCAAGACATATATCAAGTGCTCTCAAATCCTTAAAAGTATTCAATCTGATAAAATGAAATCTCAAAGAGAAAACTCAATTCACAACAAGATAGAGAGGGGAGAACACCATATGGTCCGACTATATTAACAAAGCCGCGACACATCAAGATCATGACATCTCAAGAACACGAGAGACAGAGAGAGAGAGAGAGAGAGAGAAATTAAACACATAGCTACTGGTACAAACCCTTAGCCCCGAGGGTGGACTACTCCCTCCTCATCGTGGCGCCGTCGGGATGATGAATATGGCCACTGGTGATGATTTCCCCCTCCGGCAGAGTGCCAAAACGGGGTCTAGATTGGTTTTCGGTGGCTACAGAGGCCTACGGCGACAGAACTTCTAATCTAGGTTTATCCAGAGGGTTTTGGAATATTTGGCAATTTATAGGGCGAAGAGGGGGTGCGGGAGGCTATCGAGGTGGGAACAACCCACCTGGGCGCGCCTGGGCCCCCAGGAGCGCCCTGGTGGGTTGTGCCCCCCCTCGGGGCACCCCTCAGGTGCTGCTCTGTCCCGTTGGATGTCTTCTGGTCCATAAAAAATCCACAAAAAATTTCGCGGTGTTTGGACTCTGTTTGATATTGATTTCCTGCGATGTAAAAACAAGCAAAAACAGCAACTGGCACTGGGCACTGCATCAATAGGTTAGTCCCAAAAATGATATAAAGTTGCTATAAAATGATTGCAAAACATCCGAGAATAATAATAAAACAGCATGAATACTTCATAAATTATAGATACGTCGGAGACGTATCAGAAGGAAATATGCCCTAAAGGCAATAATAAAGTTGTTATTTATATTTCCTTATATCATGATAAATGTTTATTATTCATGCTAGAATTGTATTAACCAGAAACTTAGTAAATGTGCGAATACATAGACAAAACAGAGTGTCCCTAGTATGCCTCTACTTGACTAGCTCGTTAATCAAAGATGGTTAAGTTTCCTAACCATAGACATGTGTTGTCATTTGATGAACGAGATCACATCATTAGAGAATGATGTGATGGACAAGACCCGTCCGTTAGCTTAGCATAATGATCGTTAAGTTTTTATTGCTATTGCTTTCTTCATGACTTATACATATTCCTCTGACTATGAGATTATGCAACTCCCGAATACTGGAGGAACACCTTGTGTGCTATCAAACGTCACAACATAATTGGGTGATTACAAATATGCTCTACAGGTGTCTCCGAAGGTTTTTGTTGGGTTGGCATAGATCGATATTAGGACTTGTCACTCCGAGTATCAGAGAGGTATATCTGGGCCCTCTCGGTAATGCACATCACTATAAGCCTTGCAAGCAATGTGACTAATGAGTTAGTTATGGGATGATGCATTACGGAACGAGTAAAGAGACTTTCCCGAAACGAGATTGAACTAGGTATGGAGATACCGACGATCGAATCTCGGGCAAGTAACATACCGATGACAAAGGGAATGACGTATGTTGTCATTGCGGTTTGACCGATAAAGATCTTCGTAGAATATGTAGGAACCAATATGAGCATCGAGGTTCCGCTATTGGTTATTGACCGGAGATGTGTCTTGGTCATGTCTACATAGTTCTCGAACCCGTAGGGTCCGCACGCTTAACGTTCGGTGACAATTTTTATTATGATTTATGTGTTTTGGTGACCGAAGTTTGTTCGGAGTCCCGAATGAGATCACGGACATGACGAGGAGTCTCAAAATGGTCGAGAGATAAAGTTTGATATATTGGACGATGATATTTGGACACCAGAATGGTTTCAGAATGGTTCGGGTATATTTCGGAGTACCGAGGGTTTACCGGAACCCCTTGGGGAAGTATTGGGCCTACATGGGCCTTAGGGGAGAGAGAGAGGGGAGCCCGCAAGGGGTGGCGCGCGCCCCCCTCCAAGGGAGTCCAAATTGGACAAGGAGGAGGGGGCGCGTCCCCCTTTCCCTCTCCCTCTCCCTCTCCTTCCTTTCCCCCCTCCGTTGAGAAAGGAAAAGGGGGGGGGGCGAATCCTACTAGGAGTGGAGTCCTAGTAGGACTCCCCCCGTGGAGCGCCCCCTTGGTGGCCGGCCTCTTCCTCCCCTCCTTTATATACGGGGGTAGGGGGCACCCCAAAACACAACAGTTGTTCTTTTAGCCATGTGCGGTGCCCCCTCCACAGTTTACTCCTTCTGTCATAGCGTCGTAGTGCTTAGGCGAAGCCCTGCGCGGATCACATCACCATCATCGTCACCATGCCATCATGCTGACGAAACTCTCCCTCGACCCTCTGCTGGATCAAGAGTTCGAGGGACGTCATCGAGCTGAATGTGTGCTGAACTCGGAGGTGCCGTATGTTCGATACTAGATCGGTTGGATCACGAAGATGTTCGACTACATCAACCGCGTTAACCTAACGCTTCCGCTTTCGGTCTACAAGGGTACGTTGACACACTCTCACCCTCTCATTGCTATGCATCTCCAAGATAGATCTTGTGTGATCGTAAGAATTTTTTTAAAATTACATGCTACGTTCCCCAACAGTGGTATCAGAGCCAGGTCTATGCGTAGATGAAATGCACAAGTAGAACACAAAGAGTTGTGGGTGCTAATAGTCATACTGCTTACCACCAACATCTTATTTTTATTCGGCGTTATTGATGTATGAAGCAGCCCGGACCAACCTTACATGACCATGTTCATGAGACCGGTTCCACCGACAGACATACAACTTGTTTTGCATAAAGGTGGCTGGCGGGTGTCTGTTTCTCCAACTTTAGTTGAATCGAATTTGACTACGACCGGTCCTTGTTGAAGGTTAAAACAACACACTTGACGAAAAATCATTGTGGTTTTGATGCGTAGGTAAGAATGGTTCTTACTAGAAGCCCATAGCAGCCACGTAAAACTTGCAACAACAAAGTAGAGGATATCTAACTTGTTTTTGCAGGGCATGTTGTGATGTGATATGGTCAAGACATGATGTGATATAAGTTATTGTATGAGATGATCATGTTTTGTAAAAGTTATCTGCAACTGGCAGGAGGCTTATGGTTTTCGCTTTATTGTATGAAATGCAATCACCAGCTAATTGCTTTACTTTATCACTATGCAGTAGCGATAGTTGATAATCCCCAAGTCCAGGGAATCATCGTAGCAATTCCCAATGGTGGAAGTGATAAGTATGGAGTGTCGAACCCACAAGGAGCTAAAGGTAAGATCAATATTCTCTCAAGTCCTATCTGCCACTGATACGACTCTACGTGCACCGAGCGTTTGCTTCCAACTAGAAACGAGAAATAAAACTATGTTGTGGGTATGAAGAGGATAACTTTGCATGATATCGAAGAGCTAAAATATAAAAGTAGGTGTTGTTATCATAAAGTTAGAATATATTACTAAATATTATAAATAGCAAGTGTGGAATAATGATGGGTCGGTGTGCGGAATTGTCCTAGGCAATTGTTAACAAGACCGGTAATCACTATTGCAATTTCATATGAGGGAGAGGCATAAGCTAACATACTTTCTCTTCTTGGATCATATGCACTTATGATTGGAACTCTAGCAAGCATCCGCAACTACTAAAGATAATTAAGGTAAAACCCAACCATAGCATTAAAGCATCAAGTCCCCTTTATCTCATACGCAACAACCCCCTTACTCGGGTTTATGCTTCTGTCACTCAAGCAACCCACTATAAGCGAATCATAATCGTATTGCAACACCCTACAGCGGGAATCCCTCACGCTTGCGCGACACGGAGGGCACAATAGGAGAGCACCAAAATAAAACATACAACTCATACCAATCTATATCATCAATCAACCCAAAGACAAAGGATATCTACTCAAAACATCATAGGATGGCAACACATCATTGGATCATAATATGGGGCATAAAGCACCATGTTCAAGTAGGGATTACAGCGGGGTGCGGGAGAGTGGACCGCGTAAAAGAGATGAGGATGGTGATGGTGATGTTGATGAAGACGATCACCGCGGCGATGATTCCCCTCCCGATGGCACTCCGGCGCCACCGTGAGAGAGGAGGAGAGGTTCTCCCCCTTGTGCTTCCTCCTCCATGGCCTCCCCCCTAGATGGGGAGAGGTTTTCCCTCTGGTCCTTGGCCTTCATGGCGATGATGGCCCCTCCGGGATCCTCCTCCATGGCCTCCGGTGATGATGGCCCCCTCCAGCAGGGTGCCAGAGAGGGCCTAGATTGATTTCTCATGGCTACAGAGGCTTGCGGCGGCGGAACTTCCGGTCTAGGATAATTTCTGGAGGTTTGGATATTTATAGGAGAGGTTGGCATCGAGAACAAGTCAGGGGCCCCACGGGTAGTCCACGAGGCACAGGGGCGCGCCCCCACCCTCGTGGGGCCCATGGGACTCCCCTCCGGTAGATTTCTATTCCAGTATTTTTTATATTTTCCAGAAAAATTCTCCGTTGATTTTCAGCGCATTCCGAGAACTTTTATTTCTGCACAAAAACAACATCACGGTAGTTCTGCTGAAAACAGCGTCAGTCCGGGTTAGTTCTAATCAAATCATACCAAAATCATATAAAACAATAGTAAACATGGCATGAATACTTCATAAATTATCCATACGTTGGAGACGTATCAGCATCCCCAAGCTTAATTCCTGCTCGTCCTCGAGTAGGTAAATGATAAAAGAAATAATTTGTATAGTGTGAATGCTAGCAAGTTCTTAAGTTTGTTCTATGATAGTTTCAAACACTTTTTATAGAATCATTATATATCATAACAGTAGCTCATCTCATAAAAGTTTTCATGATCAAGTAACAAGCTATTCACATGTTAAAGTATAGATCATAAACTTTCTTGAAACTAACAAACTATATTCTCAGTCATCAAACAATTGCAATTCATCTTATTTTTAGGAAGGGTCTATGTCAGAGCTTTGATTTAGCAAACTCCACATACTCAACTATCATTTAATCTTTCACAATTTCTAACACTCATGTGATATTTATGGGTTGAAAGTTTTAATCGGACACAGAGAAAGATAGGGGCTTATAGATTCGCCTCCCAACCTTTTACCTCAAGGGTAATGTCAACAATAATAATTTATGAGAACCTACATCCAAGTGATATGTATATCCGGATCGCTCCCACACAAAGTGCTTGCCAAAGGAAAAAGTGTAAAAAGGGAAGGTGATGATCACCATGACTCTTGTATAAGGGTAGAAGATAAAAGTAAAAGATAGGCCCTTCGCAGAGGGAAGCAGAGGTTGTCATGCGATTTTAAGGTTGGATGAACAAAATCTTAATGCAAAAGAACGTCACTTTATATTGCCTCTTGTGATAGAGACCTTTATTATGTAGTTCGTCGCTTTTATTTCTTCCCTATCACAAGTTCGTATAAAGCTTATTTTCTTCGCACTAATAGATCATACATATTTAGAGAGCAATTTTTATTGCATGCACCGATGCCAACTTACTTGAAGGATCTTACTCAATCCATAGGTAGGTATGGTGGACTCTCATGGCAAAACTGGTTTAAGGGATGTTTGTAAGCACAAGTAGTATTTCTACTTGGTGCAAAGAATTTGCCTAGCATGAGAGGGAAAGGCAAGCTCAACATGTTGGATGATCCAAGACAATATAACGTTTCGGATATAGGAAAACATAACCCATTAAGTTGTGTTCCTTGTCCAACATTAACCTTTTAGCATGTCATATTTTAATGAGTGCTCACAATTACAAAAGATGTCCAAGATAGTATATTTATATGTGAAATCTCTCTTCCTTCAATATTCTTTCATGAATTGTTCAAGTGACCAATTATGCGTTTGCTAACTTTCAATAAGTTTACTACCTATACTTATTATGTGTGAAGTCATTACTCCCCATGTTATAAGCATATGAAACATATATAAATTCAGATTTATGATATTCAATTCATTCAACCATTTACTGAAGCACGTGAGTAAATGACAAACTACTCCAAAAGATATAAGTGAAGAACACTGAGTAGTCAAATAATTAACTAGCCACGGGAGGATTCTTTTTCATTCAAGATTTCAGATCCAATGATTTTGATTTTATTCAAACAACAAGTAAAATTGAAAATACGCTCCAAGCAAAACACATATCATGTGACGAATAAAAATATAGCTCCGAGTAAGGTATACCGATAGTTTTGAAGACGAAAGAGGGGATGCCTTCCGGGGCATCCCCAAGCTTAGGCGCTTGAGTCTTCTTTGAATATTACCTTGGGGTGCCTTGGGCATCCCCAAGCTTAGGGTCTTTCCACTCCTTATTCTCCTCATATCGATATCTCACTCAAAGATTGAAAACTTCAATCACACAAAACTTAACGGAACTTCGTGAGATAGGTTAGTATGATAAAGAGTAAGCCATTCACTTTGGTACTGTCACAGACAAGGTTCATAATTGTTCTCACACAATGCCTACTGTACCATACCATTTCTACAATTTATATTGAGAAATATAAGCCATAGAAACTAGAAAACAAGAAAACTATGCAATGAAAACAGAATCTGTCAGAAACAGAACAGTCTGTAATGATCTGAACAGCAACCATACTTCTGCTACTCCAAAAATTATGAAATAAATTGGTGGACGTGAGGAATTTGTCTATTAATCTTCTGCAAAAAGAATCAACTCAAAAGCACTCTTTTGTAAAAAATGGCAGCTAATCTCGTGAGCGTAAAGTTTCTGTTTTTTACAGCAAGATCACTGTTGAGGATATAACCATTAGAGTCACCCGCCCAGGAGGGGCCGGGTTATGTCATAATGATCATCATGTGAAGCCCAGTACCAAGCTTAAGAATGGCGGATCAATAATGGGCTTAAGACCCGGAGGCGGCTTAAGGCCCATAGTGATAAACCGCCGTTATGGCAAGACTTGTAATGTAAGGCAAGAGTAGTTAAGAGTCCGGGCCGGATGCTGTTATAAGCCGGCCGGGACTCTGAGAGCCGCTGGGCATCAACCTCTCTATATAAAAGGATGAACCGGCGGCGGTTCAGGGGAAGACAACAGATCGAGAGCCAGGCATAGCGATTAAGCTCCCTGGTCATAGAAACCCTAAGTAATACCACCTCAACTGGACGTAGGCTTTTACCTTCACCGTAAGGGGCCGAACCAGTATAATCCTCGTGTTCCTTGTCCCACTTAACCCCTTTAAGCTTCCTAGCTGCGATGGCTCCATGACTAAGTCCTTGCACGAGGACATCTACCGTGACAATTCCACGACAGTTGGCGCCCACCGTGGGGCCAGCGCACGGTGGATTTGAGTTCTTGAAGGGCAGCTTCAAAGGGCTCAAGGGATACGCTGTGGGTCGGATGACCAAGATTCGTCGCGGCAAGCTCTACATCGACGATGCAAACTGGGGCCCCGACGCCGGCTCAATCGAGTACGGGTACCGGGTCCCCTTCGGCGGAATCCATGTCTTTATTGGCAAGATTGGTGAGCCGGGCCTTGAGCCGGACCTCTGCGCCGATCTCATCGAGATGGCTCAGCGTGCACGACCCGCCCAAACTCTGCCTGCCTTGAAGCATGCTTTCGTGGGATGCGTCCATGGAGGACTCTCTGAAAGATCTGGATCTGGCGAGGAGACGGCCGCTCGCTCTAACGGCGAGTCATCCACATAGGAGACCGACTCGTTATACCAACTTCAAGATGGCAGGCTCAGGGGTTGTTCCGATGGCGACAGTATTCCGGACCCCTTTGAGCCGCCGAGCCGGGTTGGAATCTTCATGGCGGGCGCACAACCTGTTCAAAACCCCGCCGCCGGGGCAGGAAGCCCTGTGCCCTCGCCGGCTCAGGTGCTGATGGATCTCACAGACAAGATGACGGCCATGTTAACCGCTACGGTCGCCCCAGCGGATCAAGCTCAGCATGACGCGGAGGTGGCACAGTTAAAGTTGGATCTAACAAAAGCCAAGGAGGATCTGGCGGCGGAAGGAATCAGGATGGCTGCAGAGAGGGCGGCTCTCGATGCCCAGACTCAGCTGATTCAGGCACAGTCTTTCCGGCTCACGATGGATCAGAACGCGTCCAATGAGGTCATGAGAAGGAGGCATCAAAAGGCCCAATCTCGACTCCCTCCGGTTTACGATCCTTGAAACCTCTTCAACACGCCTGGTGCAGGGCCCAGTAACCCGCCAGAGATCATGGCGCCCGGGGCTGGAACGCCAATTCACAGGGTAACAACCACCGGCGCAAGGGGAGACCGCCTCCCCGAGCCGGCGGGTCAGGCCCGACGCTTGAACAATTGTTAAATGAGCCTTGCCCAAGGCATGGCTCTAGGGAAAAGCCGGCCACTCATCTATGGAAGGACTGCGCAATCATGAAGGCCTTTAAGAATTTCAATGCTTTCAATGGCCCGGGCGGCGGCTTTCATGGCCTGGGCGGCGGCTCAAATTCCAATTCTCATAATGTTCAAGGGGGCTTTAATCAGCAGTCCGGCCAGGGTCATCAGCGGCAGCAGGGGGATACCAGACCAATCCAAAGCAGCTCAATGGCGGGCAGTATCATGTGTTTACTACCAGTCTGTGCAAGCGAGAGCAGAAGCTCCATAAAAGGGCTGTGAATGCTGTTGAGCCGGCGGTTCCACGCTATTTAAGATGGTCTGAGCAGCCTATTGTGTGGAGTAGGGAAGATCATCCTCCCCGGGTTGATAATCCGGGTCATCTGGCCTTGGTGGTGGCTCCTCAGGTTGGGGGATATAAATTCACTAAAGTGCTCATGGACGGAGGCAGCAGCATCAACATCCTCTATTATGAGACCTTCCGTCGTATGGGTTTAACTGATAAAAACCTCAGCCAGTCCAATACTGTTTTCCATGGCGTGGTGCCCGGCAAGTCGGCATATCCAGTCGGTAAGATCGAGCTGGAAGTGGCCTTTGGAGATGAGTACAACTACAGGGCGGAAAAGCTGACCTTTGAGGTGGTTAAGATAAGAAGTCCGTATCATGCTTTATTTGGGTGGCCGGCTTACGGCAGGTTCATGGCACGGCTGTGTTACTTGTATTTGCAGCTCAAGATGCCAGGTCACAATGGGACCATTACGGTTCATGGCAGCCGAAGGATAGCCTTGGAGTGTGAGGAAGGTGACGCGGCTTACGCTAAAGCTGTTTGTGCAACAGAGGAGTTGAAGTTTTACAAGGACAATGTTGACCCGGCAGATATGACGTCTTTGAAAAAGCCAACCACGGAGCATGAGCCGGTAATGAAATTTAAGTCAGCTGATGAGACTAAACTTGTTGACTTTGTTCCAGGTGATTCATCTCAGCAGTTCAGTATCAGTGCCAATCTGGATCCGAAATAGGAAGGCGCGCTCATCAAGTTCATCCGTGAGAACAGGGACATTTTTGCATGGAAACCTTCTGACATGCCGGGTGTACCTAGAGAACTCGCTGAGCACACTCTCAATATTGATCCGAAATTTAAGCCGGTTAGGCAATTCCTCCGGCGGTTTAATGAGGAGAGGCGGAAAGCCATTGGTGAGGAGGTAGCCCGGCTCTTGGCGGCCGGGTTTATTGTTGAAATTTTTCATCCAGAATGGTTAGCTAACCCGGTGCCCGTGCTCAAGAAGAACGGCACCTGGCAGATGTGTGTGGACTACACGGATTTAAACAAGGCTTGTCCAGCTGATCCTTTTGCTCTCCCCCGTATTGATCAAATTATTGATGCTACGGCGGGTTGTGAGCGCTTAAGTTTTTTGGATGCTTATTCTGGATACCATCAGATTAAAATGGCAGTTAAGGACCAGGAGAAGACGGCGTTCATCACTCCCTTTGGAGCCTTATGTTATGTGTCTATGCCTTTTGGACTCAAGAGTGCACAGGCGACTTACCAGCGTTGTGTGCAGAATTGTCTTCATAACCAGATTGGGCGCAATGTTCATGCCTATGTGGATGATATCGTGGTTAAATCTAGGGAGAAGGAGACCTTGGTAGATGATCTTAGAGAAACCTTTGATAATCTCCGGGTTTACAAGATGATGCTTAACCCGGCCAAGTGTGTTTTTGGTGTTCCCGCAGGCAAGCTCTTGGGTTTTCTGGTTTCTCACAGGGGCATTGAAGCTAACCCGGAAAAGATCAAAGCAATCACCTCTCTGGCTAAGCCGGCGTGCATAAACGACGTCCAGCGTCTGGCGGGTCGCATCGCCGCTTTGAGCCGGTTTATAAGCCATTTGGGTGAAAAGGCCATGCCATTGTACCAGATGATGAAGAAAACAGATGACTTTATCTGGAATGATGCTCCTAATGCTGCTTTTGAGGATTTGAAGAGACAGCTGGCTGAGCCCCCAGTCCTTGCTGCTCCTGTTGACAAGGAGCCCTTATTGCTGTATGTAGCCGCTAACACACGAGCCGTCAGTGTGGCTGTGGTGGTGGAGCGTAAGGAAGCGGGTAAGGAGTATCCGGTTCAGCGGCCGGTTTACTACGTCAGCGAAGTACTCATTGAGTCCAAACAGCGGTATCCACATTGGCAGAAGCTTGTTTATGGTGTGTTCATGGCAAGCCGGAAGCTTAAGCATTATTTCCAGGGTCACCCTATCACTGTGGTTAGTTCTGCTCCCCTAGGAGATATCATCCAAAACAGAGAAGCCACAGGAAGAGTTGCTAAGTGGGCTATAGAACTTGGGCCTCATGGTCTAAAATACATGCCGCGCACTGCTATCAAATCTCAAGCATTGGTGGATTTCATCAACGATTGGACAGAGCTGCAGGTGCCTGAAGAGAAACCGGATAATACATACTGGACTATTCACTTCGACGGGTCTAGGCAATTGGAGGGCTCGGGGGCTGGAGTTGTATTAACTTCCCCTCGAGGTGACAAGTTTTGCTATGTGCTACGGTTGATGTTTCCCTGTACTAACAATGCGGCTGAGTACGAGGCCTTGCTCCATGGTCTTCGGATAGCTAAGGAGATGAGCTTGAGCCGGGTAAGGTGCTTTGGCGACTCAGATTTAGTGGCCCAACAAGTGTCAGGCAAGTGGGATTCCAAGGACCCTCTCATGGCGGCTTATCACCGCGAAGTTGATGCCATTGCTGGACATTTTCAGGGTTACCAAGTAGAGCACATCGATCGCAGGAAGAACGAGGCGGCTGATGCATTAAGCCGGCTGGGCTCTCAGCGAAAGCCGGTGCCACCTAATACTTTCTTGGACATTTTGCAGAACCCTTCTGTTAAGTTGCCTACAGAGGAAGACTTGGCTGTTCCTGACCCGGAGGCACAGTTGGTGGCGGCTCTCCACATTACCCCAGACTGGACAGTACCATACTTGGCTTACATGACCCGGGGAGAATTGCCTGAGGATGAAACTTTGGGCAGACAAATAACCCGGCGGTCTAAGTCAATGATAATTATCAATGGCGAGCTGCATCGTCGCAGTGTCACTAGAACTTTCCAGCATTGTGTTTCCCCTGAGGAAGGTCAAGAAATTTTACGTGAAATTCATGAGGGGGATTATGGCCATCATGCCGGCTCAAAATCCCTTGTGGCCAAGGCTTTTTGTCATGGTTTTTATTGGCTGACGGCTCATGCTGATGCAGAGGATTTGGTCAGTAAATGTGACGGTTGCCAGAGGTTCTCGCGACGGGCTCATGTGCCGGCTCAAGAATTGAGGATGATTCCAATTACTTGGCCATTTGCGGTCTGGGGGCTTGATATAGTTGGGCCTTTTAAAAGATCCAAGGATAAGAAGACCCACCTCTTGGTGGCGGTCGACAAGTTCACAAAGTGGGTTGAAGCAGAGCCAGTTAGTAAGTGTGACGCAGCCACAACGGTTCAGTTCATGAAAGGGTGATATTTCGCTTTGGTTTTCCACACAGCATTATAACTGACAATGGTACCAATCTGTCTAAAGGCGCCATGGAGGAGTTTTGTCAACGAGAGCATATTCGGCTTGATGTTTCATCAGTGGCTCACCCTCAATCCAATGGTCAAGCTGAGAGAGCCAATCAGGAGATCTTGAAGGGCATCAAGCCCCGGCTTTTGGTCCCTTTGCAACGGACGCCGGGTTGTTGGGTGGAGGAGTTACCCTCCGTGTTATGGAGCATCAATACTACTCCTAACAGGTCTACGGGTTACACGCCTTTCTTCATGGTTTATGGAGCGGAGGCGGTCCTCCCTAGCGACATCCGTCATGACTCGCCTCGAGTGGCGGCTTATGTTGAGGCGGATAATGAGCGGGCGCGCCAAGATGCTCTTGACTTGTTGGACGAACAGCGTGATGTGGCAGCAGCTCGCTCGGCGATTTACCAACAAGACCTGCGCCGCTATCACAGCCGCCGGGTTAAGTCCAGGGT
This sequence comes from Triticum aestivum, assembly GCF_018294505.1. NCBI lineage: Eukaryota > Viridiplantae > Streptophyta > Magnoliopsida > Poales > Poaceae > Triticum > Triticum aestivum. Next base: position 326,915,546 of record NC_057802.1, on the reverse strand, counting down.
CTTCCAGGAAGGTGATCTGGTGCTCCGGCTCATCCAAGATCAAACAGATGCACACAAGTTATCCCCGCCTTGGGAAGGGCCCTTTGTGGTCAGCAAGAACTTGCACAACGGGTCATACTACCTTATCGATGTTCGGGAGCACAAAGATTCACGTAAGTCGGAGGAAGAGACCCGTCGGCCGTGGAACATAGCTCAGCTTCGGCCTTATTACACTTGAGCCACCGGCTCTCATAATGTACATATTTCTATAGCCATGTATATATTATGATAAATAATAAAGCAGGACCTCTGTCCTTTTCTCCTCCAAAGGTAAATGTGTTATTTCCATTACAACATTACATGGTCACTTGGAGGTGGATCCGGCTTATGATCGTATTCGAATCTAGCCGTTAACAATATGATCACTTGGGGGCTTCCTGTTCAAACATAGGTCGTATTCGAACAAAAGAGAACATAGCTGTCGATACCCACTTGATTGGCAAATTGCCGAGCTCATTGGGGAGTTTTTCTTGATCATATTTGAATCATAGCTCAACCCCCTTTGGGAACCGGCGTGGATCGTATTCGAATCAGCGTCGTTAAACAACTCTTAAGGTCATTTGGGGGCTTCCTGTTCAAACATGGGTCGTATCCGAACCTAAGAGAACATAGCTGTCGGTACCCTCTTGATAGGCAACGCCAAAGCCACTGGGGCTATATGATCGCATTCGAATCTTAGCTTAACCCCTTTGGGACGGTTCTCTGGTCGTATTCGAATCAGAAGCCCCTAAGTTTTTGATCTTTTGGTTTGCAACAAGTTCTTTGGATCAAATCAAAAGTGTGCACGGGCGGTTCTTACTCCGTCGGCTTAACTTTGATTAATAATGTTGATAGCACACAATAGGCATTATAGGTGCTGGTGAACCGGAGTTGCGTTCTCAACCTCATTATTTGGGTTACATAAGCCGGAGGTGTACTTGCAAGGCTTGCAGGTGTGCTATTGTGGTTATCCCGAGATATGATTGAGAGCCGGTCTTTTATGACCTTGGTTTATATTATGGGTTATATGTAAGATATATGACTCTCCATGCGGTAAGCCGCCTAGAGACTTGTGATTTATTTTTCTATGCAGAACAATTAAAGATAGTTCTTCAAGCTTAAGGAAAGTAAATGATCAAACATAACCCGGAGGAATATAAAAGAGCAGCTTCAACGGAGTTAAGCGCTGCACACGTGCACGGTGGCACGACAAAATTAACTGTTTTTCCTACTCTATTACAGGACTCCCCGAGTCCAAAAGGTGAGGCATTGTTTATAAGGCGTAACCATGAGCTGCCTAAGTAATCAAGGTGCTTATTGGGTTGAAGCTTCCGGCTCATCCCTCTCCGCTCCTCCGGCTGTTTCCATGACCTGGAAGGTTGATGATTTCCAGTCAATGCCGCTCAAAGCTTCAAATTGAGCCTCATCATCAATTAACCCGGCCGGGTCAACTTCTGGGGTGAAGGTATGCTTACGAGTCGGAGGGATCAGGCTGACTGCTTCATAGCGTGGAGTTGGGATCCTCTGATTCTCCGCGTCATAGCCCGGCTGATACTTGGTAAGGTCTGTGTCATTCCCAAGGTGGCCACCGGGCGCACGCTCTTCACACAGGCGGCGAAGTCTTTCTGGTCAAAGGGGGTGCCGTCTTCCTTCAGGCTGGGGTATCCAAGAGCGATGTCGGCCGGGTCTAGCTCCGGTAGAAACGCCTTGGCCCGGCTCAGAGCAGCGATAGCTCCGGCTCTTGCAGAAGCCCGTCTTAGCTCTTGGAAGCGTTGAGGAAGTACGGCAAGCCGCCTGAGTACGTCTACCAGGTGAGTGGGAACCTCATTGGACAGAGCCACAACGGCTAAAGCACGCTGTGACCCGGTGTAGAGTTGCTCCACCAAGGTGTAAACAGCCTTCAGCTTGGTCAGCATGTTCTGATTGAGATTGGAGCTTTTGGGGCCTGTATAACAGTTAGGTGAGCTGATACCAATGGAGGGGCTTATGAGACATAAATGATGTAAATTTATTTAAAGCTTACAGAGTAACTTACCAAAGATTGCGGAGGCCATCTGCGATACATGGCATTTTAAGCCGGAGAGTTCGGCGGTTCTTTCAGTAAGAACAACCTCCGCTTGTTCGGCCCGGCTGAGCAAGGCAGTCTTCTCATCGGCCCAGGCTTTTCTTTCTGTTTCAAATCTTTTCTTCAGTTTTTCTTGTGCAGAGACACTTAACTCAAACTTGGCATTGGCCTTCTGGGTTTCATTTTCCTGAGTCTTCAGGCAGGTCTTCAGATCAGAGATTTCCGACTCAAGTTTCTTGCAGGCAGCCTGTACAAGTTCCGGGTTACAGTTTGAGTGATTACCATGCAACATTAAAGTCCCAAGCACTTTGCAAGCAAAGACACTTGGCACTTGGGGGCTAATGTAGGCTGAGAAGCTTTATTTACAGTGTCGGTTCATGAAAATAAGTCCCAAGCACTCTGCAGGCAAAGGTGCTTGGCACTTGGGGGCTAATGGGCAAAGTTGCTCAAATACTTGATTAAAACATAAGGTAAAAGACCGGTTCACCTAGGCTGTTTAACCCGGCCCTTGAGTGTTACCAGGTAAACCGGTATTAAGTCTACAACATATTCGGTCATAAGTAATAGACTTGGGGGCTGGCATGGTAAGGATGACTATGGAGTAAACAAGGGAATTATACCTCAGATTTTTGCTGTATCTGCTTCACCATGTCAATTTCCAGGTCCCGGCTGTTGTGCACTTGACCAATATAACCAGCAACAATATCTCCAATGCTCAAGTTAGCATAGTCAGTGATATCCAGTCTGGCCCTGCGGCGCTCCAGCAGTTCTTCCTTAGCAGAGCATCTAGCCAGCACAGTGGGTCTTCCCGGCTCAACATATTCGGTCTGGGTAATCAGCACATCCGGGTCATCGGCCGGTTGAGCTGGGCTAGGAATCTTCGGGTTGTCAGAACCTCCTATGGCTTGTTCTTCAGTTGGAGCGGTGGTTTCTGGAGCTGGTGCAGACGGCGGCTCAGAGGCAGAGGCATTGGGTTCAGCCAAGACCGGCTCTTCGACCGGGTTACTTTTCTTTGCCCTCTTGCTGAGCTTTGCTTGTGCACTGAAAGTAATAAGGTTAGTGCAAAAACATGAGTAAGATAAGCACAACATAAGCTAATCATCATTACCCGGGTGCGGTCTTGAAAGCCGGCAAGTTAGATTGCATGGAGTCCCCGGAGGAAGGTGAAGTTTCCTGATAGTTTGAATCAGAAGAATTAAGCAGTTGACGAGTGACGCCCGCCAAAGGATGAAAAGGATATAAGTTGGAGATAACCTCGGTCCGGCGCTTCCTTGATGCTTCAGGTAAGCCGGAGGAGAGGTCTGCATCCTTGTTGGTCCGGGTTTGCCTCCGGCTCTCATGAATCTGTCGCTTCAAAAGAAATTGAGGATCTTGATAAGCTAAAGGATGTGAAAATCTTACTTTCCGGGTTACTCTTCGGACTTTCAGCCTTGGCAAGGGCTCCGAGTCGGAGGAAAGTATAGTTACCTCTTCAATCACCGGGTTACTCGCTCCGGTATCATCCTGCTGATAATCAGTGTCAATAAGGTGGTTAAAAACAAACAAAAAACAAAAGAAGAGCCTAAAGAATCAAGGGCTACCTCTGACTCGGAGGTGTCATCCAGCTGAAGCAGGTCTGAGGCGCTAGGCTTACTCCCCTTCTTGCGGGGAGCGGCTCTCCTGGCGGCTTTTTTAACCTTCCTGGCTTTTTTAGCAGCCTCATGGTCATACCTGACCTTCCAGAACTTATCATTAGCCTGAAAAATACAACAAAGGTTTCTTGAAGTTAAGACGAAAATTGTTAAAATGGAAAGTAAGGTGCTCAGATCAGTGGCTTACCGCCGGAGCCGGGTTAGCTTTGCAGAAGGGACTTAAGCCTGTCCTCCCACAATCTGCTAAGCTCTCATTTAGAAGGGACTTGGTCATGTCATCAACGACGTCCTCAGGTAAGTCGTTGGGGCTGTGCCGAAGAGGATCATCCTTCCGGCCCGTGTAATCACACATTAAGCCGGGGCGGCGGCTTAGAGGAATCACCCGCCAAGCAATCCAGACCCGGACCAGATCAACGCCGTTAAGGCCGTTTCCAGAAGAGCTTTAATCTTATTGATGATGGGGATAAGTGGTTGACGCTCAGCTTGAGATAATTTGTCTGGCAGGGGGTGGTTTGACTCCAGATGCAGGGCGCGAAAGCCGGGCAGAGGGTTCTCATCAGCCGGAGAAGTATCCTGGCAGTAGAACCATGTCTCATTCCAGTCCTTTGGGTGGCTTGGCGGCTCAGCATAAGGAAAGAGACAATCCCTCCGTCGTTGCATTGATATTCCACCAAGTTCCAAGCTAGGCCCGTTGGCGCATTCATTCTGGCGGTTTAGGTAAAATAACTCCCTAAAGAGTAGCAGGCTGGGTTCCTCTCCAAGGTATACCTCACAGAACACTTGAAAATTACAAATGTTCGACATGGAATTGGATCCAATGTCTTGAGGTCGCAGATCGAAAAAGTTTAGAACATCTCTGAAGAATTTTGAGCCAGGAGGAGCAAAGCCCCGGCTCATGTGGTCAGCAAATACAACAACCTCTCCGTCTTTTGGTTGAGGTCTCTCTTCGGACGGGTCAGGTGCACGGTAGGACATGACCTCCTTTTTGGGCAGGTAACCCGTTTTTACGAAGTCATATAAGGTGCTTTCAGTAATGTTGGACCTCACCCAGTTGCACGTAATGGGTGCCTTGGGAGCCTTGGGCGGCATTGTGGAAAATGGAAGCCTATGACAAAGGAAAATTTCCGGTTCAAATTTAAGCCAGAGAAAAATTTCAGTTCAGTATTCAGGACGGCGCTTCATGAAGGGGCCTAATGATATATGACTAATTGTGTCAGGTTATTTAAGCCGCCGTGGGTATTATAAGCAATTTAAGTTATTTAACTCTATTATGAGTAAGCCGGAAATTTCACAAAGCATGGCCTCTTTTAAGCCGGCGATATGAGCCGCTATGGCTGACAGATGCAGTTTTTGTCTAAGAGTTGCATAAACAAGTTTCACAGATCGCAGGGATTATTTTGGATCAAACGATCGTCCAGAAAGGAAAAATTTCTAGACCTAAAAAGCTGATACAGAGAAGTTCATAAGCTCTAAACGAGATCTTTTTGCGAGCAAGAGGGATCTGCTAGCATAAGAATGGGTGAGAAACTACTACCGCAGGAATTTTGTACCATTTTCGGATCAAAAGGAGCCGTGGTGGAGGAACTGTGAAGAACTTGAGATGAAACTACGAAGAACAGGGGAGAACGACAGAACCCTAATGCGAATCTACTGTATGGAGTGGCAAGGACTTACTGGCGCTAATGAGCCGCGGAGGTCGCCGCCGTTTCTCTGGACCGGTTCAGGGTGATGCAGCGGCCGAGGTTGAGGAAGACGAGAGGCGCGGCGGCGGCGGTGGAGCTCGGGCTCTGGAGCGACACAGGAGGAAGATGATGGAGGAGAAGAGTGACGAAGGCTTATGGGCCGGGCCTATTTATAAGGGACGGCTGGTAAGTGGGCGCGAGAAACGAGGAGGCCGAAGACGTGATTATCTTGCCGCAGAAACGCCTCGATTCTCGGGATGGTCATTAAGATAAAATCCGTTGGGATATGACAGAATAAGAAAATGAATTTAATGGACGATGACGTCATGACGGGTTACCAAGAATCCAGAAGACGACATCACGGCGGGTTATAACCTTCGCACAAGCAGAAGCCGGAAGATTTTCTCTTAAAGGTATTGAAGATTGACATGAACCGGTTCAAATCAATCTCGGGCCTAATGTTGAGGATATAACCATTAGAGTCACCCGCCCAGGAGGGGCCGGGTTATTTCATAATAATCATCACGTGAAGCCCAGTACCAAGCTTAAGAATGGCGGATCAATAATGGGCTTAAGACCCGGAGGCGGCTTAAGGCCCGTAGTGATAAACCGTCGTTATGGCAAGACTTGTAATGTAAGGCAAGAGTAGTTAAGAGTCCGGGCCGGATGCTGTTATAAGCCGGCCGGGACTCTGAGAGCCGCTGGGCGTCAACCTCTCTATATAAAGGGATGACCCGGCGGCGGTTCAGGGGAAGACAACAGATCGAGAGCCAGGCATAGCGATTAAGCTCCCTGGTCATCGAAACCCTAAGTAATACCACCTCAACTGGACGTAGGCTTTTACCTTCACCGTAAGGGGCCGAACCAGTATAATCCTCGTGTTCCTTGTCCCGCTTAACCCCTTTAAGCTTCCTAGCTGCGATGGCTCCACGACTAACTCCTTGCACGAGGACATCTGCCGTCACAATTCCACGACAATCACATTAACTTTCACCCGAGTCTTCCCAAAGGTCTTACTTGGCACTTTATTGAAACAAAAGCTATAAAACATGATTACTACAGTATCTTAATCATGTAAACACACAGAAACAGTAAGTGTAAATATTGGGTTGTCTCCCAACAATCGCTTTTCTTTAGTGCCTTTTAGCTAGGCATGATGATTTCAATGATGCTCACATAAAAGCAAAGAATTTAAACATAAAGAGAGCATCATAAAGAATATGACTAGCACATTTGAATCTAGCCCACTTACTATGCCTAGGGATTTTGTGAACACATAATTTATAAGAACAAGAATCAACTAGCATAGGAAGGCAAAGCAAGTATAACTTCAAAACTTTAAGCACATAGAGAGGAAACTTGGTATTATTGCAACTCCTACAAGCATATATTCCTCCCTCATAATAATTTTCAGTAGAATCATGAATGAATTCAACAATATAACCATCACATAAGAGCATTCTTTTCATGATCTACAAGCACAGAAATTTTTTTACTCCCCACATAAGCAAAATTCTTCTCATTCGGAATAGTGGGATCACTAATTCCTAAAGTTGACACTCTTCCAAACCCGCTTTAGATGATAGTATTATTCATACTCCAAGAGATATAAGTGAAGTTCATGGAGCATTCTACAATTAATATAGACTAACCAATATCCAAGCTCAAAATATATAAGTGAAGCACACAAAGCATTCTATAAAACCATACTCAAAAGATTTAAGTGAAGCGCAAAGAGCATTCTATAAGGTCATACTCAAAAGATATAAGTGAAGCACATGAAGTATTCTATAAATCAATGAAGGGCTATCTCATAATAGCATGGTTCTTAAAGAAAAAGAAAAACACAAAGGACACAAATCATGTGAACAAAACAAAAACCGAGGTATACCGATAATTGTTGAAGAAGAAAGATGGGATGCCAACCGGGGCATCCCCAAGCTTAGATGCTTGAGTATCATTGAAATATTTACTTGGGGTGCCTTGGTCATCCCCAAGCTTGAACTCTTGCCTCTCTTTATTCTTCTCATATTGATAGCTCCTCGATCTTCGAACACTTCATCCACACAAAACTTTAACAAAAACTTTGTGAGATCCGTTAGTGTAATAAAGCAAACTACCACTTTAAGGTACTGTAATGAACTCATTCTTTATTTATATTGGTGTTAAACCTACTGTATTCCAACTTCTCTATGGTTCATACCCCCCAATACTAGAGGTGGGCGTTCGGTATAAACCGAAATTTCGGTTTCTACCAATCGGTTTTTCTTTAAATTCGGTTAGGAAAACAGAAAACTGAAAATGCCAACTGAAAATAGATAACCGAAAATTCGGTTAACCGAATATTCGGTGTGGTTTTCGGTTTTAAACAGAATCACCACAGTTTAAGTATCAGTGCCTAGAGGAATGCAGCGGCACCCTGTTATATAGGCAAAAAATCTGCCTCAACACATTAGTCGCGCGAGGTGGGACTAAACGAGTCAAATGGCATAGGCGCGTGGTCAGCCGTTCGCATGCTGCACGTGTGGGCACACACAGCCTTTACAAAAGAGCCCACGTGAGTTGGGCCTTGCATGCATGTTGTCCAGGTAGGCCCATGCGGCATGCACGATGTGTTTGGTGGCGGTCGATCCTGTGCTCAATCGTGGGCGCGTGACTCCCGCGAGCCGTTGCTGCGCGCCTGTGCGGCTTCATCTGCACCGTCTTTTGCGTTGTTCGTTACACTAAGTCGTGTTATTCGGTTTTTCTTCGGTTAACCAAGATGAAAACCGAACCTACCGAATTTTGTTGGTTAGTGGACATGAAAACCGAAATTCTTTGTGACAGTAGAAAAAACCGAAAATTCGGTTTATTCGGTTTCGGCTTCAGTTCGGTTTTTGGTTTGTCGATTTTTATGCCCACCCCTACCCGATACTAGCCATAGATTCATCAAAATAAGCAAACAACACGCGAAAAACAGAATCTGTCAAAAACAGGACAGTCTGTAGTAATCTGGAGGTTTAGTAAACTTCTGTAACACAAAAAATTATGAAATAAATTTGACAATTTGAAAATTTTGTACAGAACTAATGTGCAAAAAGTTTCAGACCCATTTGACCTTCCAGTAAAAAATGTAAAATCACGCGCTACAGCCAAAGTTTCTGTTTTTGTTCTGCACATAGTAAACAAGCAATCTAATCATCCTAAAACCAAAGCTTGGCACATTATTTTTATAATACAATGGATATATACAAGGGGATAATTATTTACAGAGAAACTTCCATGAAAAATTCTACATTGTTTCCGTGAGCATGAACACAAGTGCTCAAGGTCGACCCTCACTTCTTCAATTCATAACTTTCCAATCACTTCTCTTTTGAAAAACTTTTTAGGCATGATAGGAAAGTAATTTTTTTTGTATTTTCATTCTTTAATTTTTTTATGTTTCACCCACAACTAAACAGAAACAAAAGGGAAAAACAAAATCTACTTAGTGAACAAAGCAAACAAGCACACACGAGAATATCAACCCCACGCTATTGCTCCCCGGCAACGGCGCTAGAAAAGAGCTTGATAATCCCCAAGTGCAGGGAATCATCGTAGCAATTCCCAATGGTGGAAGTGATAAGTATGGAGTGTCGAACCCACAAGGAGCTAAAGGTAAGATCAATATTCTCTCAAGTCCTATCTGCCACTGATACGACTCTACGTGCACCGAGCGTTTGCTTCCAACTAGAAACGAGAAATAAAACTACGTTGTGGGTATGAAGGGGATAACTTTGCATGATATCGAAGAGCTAAAATATAAAAGTAGGTGCTGTTATCATAAAGTTAGAATATATTACTAAATATTATAAATAGCGAGTGTGGAATAATGATGGGTCGGTGTGCGGAATTGTCCTAGGCAATTGTTAACAAGACCGGTAATCACTATTGCAATTTCATATGGGGGAGAGGCATAAGCTAACATACTTTCTCTTCTTGGATCATATGCACTTATGATTGGAACTCCAGCAAGCATCCGCAACTACTAAAGATCATTAAGGTAAAACCCAACCATAGCATTAAAGCATCAAGTCCCCTTTATCCCATACGCAACAACCCCCTTACTCGGGTTTATGCTTCTGTCACTCAAGCAACCCACTATAAGCGAATCATAAACGTATTGCAACACCCTACAGCGGGAATCCCTCACGCTTGCGCGACACGGAGGGCACAATAGGACAGCACCAAAATAAAACATACAACTCATACCAATCTATATCATCAATCAACCCAAAGACAAAGGATATCTACTCAAAACATCATAGGATGGCAACACATCGTTGGATCATAATATGTGGCATAAAGCACCATGTTCAAGTAGGGATTACAGCGGGGTGCGGGATAGTGGACCGCGTAAAAGAGATGAGGATGGTGATAATGATGGTGATGTTGATGAAGACGATCACCGCGGCGATGATTCCCCTCCCGATGGCACTCCGGCGCCACCGAGAGAGAGGAGGAGAGGTTCTCCCCCTTGTGCTTCCTCCTCCATGGCCTCCCCCTAGATGGGGAGAAGTTCTCCCTCTGGTCCTTGGCCTTCATGGCGATGATGGCCCCTCCGGGATCCTCCTTCATGGCCTCCGGTGATGATGGCCCCCTCCGGCAGGGTGCCAGAGAGGGCCTAGATTTATTTCTCGTGGCTACGGAGGCTTGCGGCGGCGGAACTTCCGATCTAGGTTAATTTCTGGAGGTTTGGATATTTATAGGAGAGGTTGGCATCGAGAAAAAGTCAGGGGGCCCCACGGGTAGTCCATGAGGCACAGGGGCGCGCCCAGGGAGTGGGCGCTCCCCCCACCCTCGTGGGGCCCACGGGACTCCCCTCCGATAGATTTTTGTTCTAGTATTTTTCATATTTTCCAGAAAAATTCTCCGTTGATTTTCAGCGCATTCCGAGAACTTCTATTTCTGCACAAAAACAAAACCATGGTACTTCTGCTGAAAAAAGCGTCAGTCTGGGTTAGTTCTAATCAAATCATACCAAAATCATATAAAACAATAGTAAACATGGCATGAATACTTCATAAATTATCGATATGTTGGAGACGTATCAATAGTCCTAGAAGCAATAGTTGGCGAGACGACAACGACGCTACGATGGAGATTAAGGTGTCAAGCCTGTGACGTTGGAGATCATGACGGTGCTTTGTAGATGGAGATCAAAGGCACAAGATGATGATGGCCATATCATGTCACATATTTTGATTGCATGTGATGTTTATCTTTTATGCATCTTATTTTGCTTAGTACATCGGTAGCATTATAAGATGATCCCTCACTAAATTTCAAGCTATATGTGTTCTCCCTGAGTATGCACCGTTGCTACAGTTCGTCGTGCTGAGACACCACGTGATGATCGGGTGTGATAAGCTCTACGTTCACATACAACGGGTGTAAGATAGTTTTGCACGAGCAGAATACTCGGGTTAAACTTGATGAGCCTAGCATATGCATATATGGCCTCGGAACACCGAGACCGAAAGGTCGAACGTGAATCATATAGTAGATATGATCAACATAGAGATGTTCACCATTGAAAACTACTCCATCTCACGTGATGATCGGACATGGTTTAGTTGATATGGATCACGTGACCATTTAGATGACTAGAGAGATGTCTATCTAAGTGGGAGTTCTTTAGTAATATGATTAATTGAACTTAAATTTATCATGAACTAGTCCTGATAGTTTGCATATCTATGTTGTTGTAGATCAATGGCCCATGCTACCGTTCCCTTGAATTTTAATGCGTTCCTAGAGAAAGCTAAGTTGAAAGATGATGGTAGCAACTACACAGACTGGGTCTGTAACTTGAGGATTATCCTCATTGCTGCACAGAAGAATTACGTCCTGGAAACACCGCCAGGTGCAAGGCCCGCTGCACGAGCAACTCCGGACGTTATGAATGTCTGGCAAGCTAAAGCTGATGACTACTTGATAGTTCAGTGTGCCATACTTTACGACTTAGAATTGGGACTTCAAAGAAGTTTTGAACGTCATGGAGCATATGAGATGTTCCAGGAGTTGAAGTTAATATTTCAAGCAAATGCCCGAGTTGATAGATATGAAGTCTCCAACAAGTTCTATCGCTGCAAGATGGAGGAGAATAGTTCTATCAGTGAACACATACTCAGAATGTCTGGGTACCATAACCACTTGACTCAGCTGGGAGTTAATCTTCCTGATGATAGTGTCATTGACATAGTTCTTTAATCACTGCCACCAAGCTATAAAGGCTTTGTGATGAACTATAACATGCAAGGGATGGAAAAGACAATTCCCGAGCTCTTCACGATGCTTAAGGCTGCGGAGGTAGAAATCAAGAAGGAGCATCAAGTGTTGATGGTTAACAAAACCACTAGTTTCAAGAAAAAGGGCAAAGGGAAGAAGGGGAACTTCAAGAAGAATAGCAAGCAAGTTGCTGCTCAAGGGAAGAAGCCAGAGTCTGGACCTAAGCCTGAAACTGAGTGCTTCTACTGCAAAGGGACTAGTCATTGGAAGCGGAAGTGCCCCAAGTATTTGGCGGATAAGAAGGATGGCAAAGTGAAAGGTATATTTGATATACATGTTATTGATGTGTACCTTACAAATGCTCGTAGTAGCGCCTGGGTATTTGATACTGGTTCTGTTGCTCTATTTGCAACTCGAAATAGGGGCTACAGATTAAACGAAGATTGGCTAAGGACGAGGTGACGATGCGCGTCGGAAATGGTTCGAAGTTCGATGTGATCGCCGTCAGCACGCTACCTCTACATCTACCCTCGGGATTAGTTTTAGACTTGAATAATTGTTATTTGGTGCCAGCGTTGAGCATGAACATTATATCTGGATCTTGTTTGATGCGAGACGGTTATTCATTTAAATCAGAGAATAATGGTTGTTCTATTTATATGAGTAATATCTTTTATGGCCATGCACCCTTGATGAGTGGTCTATTTTTGTTGAATCTCGATCGTAGTGATACACATATTCATAATATTGAAGCCAAAAGATGCAAAGTTAATAATGATAGTGCAACTTATTTGTGGCACTGCCGTTTAGGTCATATTGGTGTAAAGCGCATGACGAAACTCCATGCTGATGGGCTTTTGGAATCACTTGATTATGTATCACTTGATGCTTGCGAACCATGCCTCATGGGCAAGACGACTAAGACTCCGTTCTCCAGAACTATGGAGCGAGCCACTGACTTATTGGAAATAATACATACTTATGTATGTGGTACGATGAGTGTCGAGGCTCGCGGAGGGTATCATTATTTTCTGACCTTCACAGATGAGTTGAGCAGATATGGGTATATCTACTTAATGAAACATAAGTCTGAAACATTTGAAAAGTTCAAAGAATTTCAGAGTGAAGTAGAAAATCATCGTAACAAGAAAATGAAGTTTCTACGAACTGATCGTGGAGGTGAATATTTGAGTTACGAGTTTGGTCTTTATTTGAAACAATGTGGAATAGTTTCACAACTCACGCCACCTGGAACACCACAGCGTAATGGTGTGTCCGAACGCCGTAACCATACTTTATTAGATATGGTGCGATCTATAATATCTCTTACCGGTTTACCACTATCCTTTTGGGGTTATGCTTTAGATACAGCTGCATTCACGTTAAATATGGCACCATCTAAATCCGTTGAGATGACACCATATGAACTGTGGTTTAGCAAGAAACCTAAGCTGTCGTTTCTTAAAGTTTGGGGCCGCGATGCTTATGTGAAAAAGCTTCAACTTGCTAAGCTCGAACCCAAATCGGAGAAATGTGTCTTCATAGGGTACCCAAAAGAAACTGTTGGGTACACCTTCTATCACAGATCTGAAGGAAAGATATTCGCTGCTACGAATGGATCCTTTCTAGAGAAGGAGTATCTCTCGAAAGAAGTGAGTGGGAGGAAAGTAGAACTTGATGAGGTAGTTGTACCTTCTCTCGAATTGGAAAATGGTTCATCACAGAAATCAGTTCCGGTGATGCCTACACCAATTAGTGAGGAAGTTAATGATGATGATCATGAAACTTCAGATCAAGTTACTACCCAACCTCGTAGGTCAACCAGAGTACGGTCCGCACCAGAGTGGTATGGTAATCCTATTCTAGAAGTCATGTTACTAGACCATGACGAACCTACAAACTATGAGGAAGCAATGATGAGCACAGATTCCGTGAAATGGCTTGAGGCCATGAAATCTAAGATGGGATCCATGTATGAGAACAAAGTGTGGACTTTGGTTGACTTGCCCGATGATCGGCAAGCCATAGAGAATAAATGGGTCTTCAAGAAGAAGACTGACACTGACAGTAATGTCACTGTCTACAAAGCTCGACTTGTTGCGAAAGGTTTTCGACAAGTTCAAGGAGTTGACTACGATGAGACCTTTTCACCCGTAGCGATGCTTAAGTCTATCCGAATCATGTTAGCAATTGCCGCATTTTATGATTATGAAATTTGGCAAATGGACATCAAAACTGCATTCCTTAATGGATCTATTAAAGAAGAGTTGTATATGATGCAACCAGAAGGTTTTGTCGATCCTAAAGGTGCTAACAAAGTGTGCAAGCTCCAACGATCCATTTATGGACTGGTGCAAGCCTCTCGGAGTTGGAATATACGCTTTGATAGTGTGATCAAAGCATATGGTTTTATACAGACTTTTGGAGAAGCCTATATTTACAAGAAAGTGAGTGGGAGCTCTGTAGCATTTCTAATATTATATGTGGATGACATATTGTTGAGTGGAAATAATACAGAATTTCTGGATTGCATAAAAGGATACTTGAATAAGAATTTTTCAATGAAAGACCTCGGTGAAACTGCTTATATATTGGGCATCAAGATCTATAGAGATTGATCAAGACGCTTAATTGGACTTTCACAAAGCACATACCTTGATAAAGTTTTGAAGAAGTTCAAAATGGATCAATCAAAGAAAGGGTTCTTGCATGTGTTATAAGGTGTGAAGTTGAGTCAGACTCAATGTCCGACCACTGCAGAAGATAGGGAGAAAATGAAAGTCGTTCCCTATGCCTCAGCCATAGGTTCTATCATGTATGCAATGTTATGTACTAGCCTAATGTGTGCCTTGCTATAAGTTTAGGAGGGAGGTACCAAAGTAATCTAGGAGTCGATCACTGGATAGCGGTCAAGAACATCCTAAAATACCCGAAAAGGACTAAGGATATGTTTCTCGTTTATGGAGGTGACAAAGAGCTTGTCGTAAATGGTTATGTCGATGCAAGTTTTGACATTGATCCGGGTGACTCTAAGTCACAAACCGGATACGTATTTATATTGAATGGTGGAGCTGTCAGTTGGTGCAGTTCCAAGCAGAGCGTCGTGGCGGGATCTATGTGTGAAGCGGAGTACATAGCTGCTTCGGAAGCAGCAAATGAAGGAGTCTGGATGAAGGAGTTCATATCCGATCTAGGTGTAATACCTAGTGCATCGGGTCCAATGAAAATCTTTTGTGGCAATACTGGAGCTATTGCCTTAGCGAGGGAATCCAGATTTCACAAGAGAACCAAACACATCAAGAGACGCTTCAACTCCATCCGTGATCAAATCAAGGAGGGAGACATAGCGATTTGCAAGATACATACGGATCTGAATGTTGCAGACCCGTTGACTAAACCTCTTCCACGAGCAAAACATGATCAGAACCAAGACTCCATGGGTGTTAGAGTCATTACTATGTAATCTAGATTATTGACTCTAGTGCAAGTGGGAGACTGAAGGAAATATGCCCTAGAGGCAATAATAAAGTTGTTATTTATATTTCCTTATATCATGATAAATGTTTATTATTCATGCTAGAATTGTACTAATCGGAAACTTAGTACATGTGTGAATACATAGACAAAACAGAGTGTCCCTAGTATGCCTCTACTTGACTAGCTCGTTAATCAAAGATGGTTAAGTTTCCTAACCATAGACATGTGTTGTCATTTGATGAACGGGATCACATCATTAGAGAATGATGTGATGGACAAGACCCATCCGTTATCTTAGCATAATGATCGTTAAGTTTTTATTGTTATTGCTTTCTTCATGACTTATACATATTCCTTTGACTATGAGATTATGACACTCCCGAATACCGAAGGAACACCTTGTGTGCTATTAAACGTCACACCGTAACTGGGTGATTACAAAGATGCTCTACAGGTGTCTCCGAAGGTGTTTGTTGGGTTGGCATAGATCGAGATTAGGATTTTGTTGAGGATATAGACCTTAGAGTCACCCGCCAGGAGGGGCCGGGTTACTCATATGGTCGTTGCCAGAAGCCCGGAGCTAAGCTTGAAGACGATGGGCCAGAGATGGGCTTAAGACCCGGGATTGGCTTAAGGCCCGTAGTTATAATCATTATTATGGTAAAACTTGTAGTGTAAGGCAAGTATAGTTGAGAGTCTGAGCCGGCCGGGACTCTAAGGGCTGCGGGGCGTCAGCCTCCCTATATAAAGGGACGACCCGGCAGCGGTTTAGGGACGACAACAATCTCATCGAGAGCCGGGCATAGCAGTTTAGTTCCCTGGTTATCGAAACCCTAATCAATACCACATCAAACTGGACGTAGGCTTTTACCTTCACCGTAAGGGGCCGAACCAGTATAAACCCTCGTGTTCCTTGTCCCGCATTAACCCCTTCAAGCTTCCTAGTCGCGATGGCTCCACGACTAAGTCCTAGCTCGAGGACATCTGCCGTGACAATTCCACGACAGTTGGCGCCCACCGTGGGGCCAGCGCACGGTGGATTTGAGTTCTTGAAGGGCAGCTTCGAAGGGCTCAAGGGATACGCTGTGGGCCGGATGACCAAGAGTCGTCGCAGCAAGCTCTACATCGACGATGCAAACTGGGGCCCCGACGCCGGCTCATTTGAGTACGGGTACCGGGTCCCCTTCGGCGGAATTCATGTTTTCATTGGCAAGATTGGCGAGCCGGGCCCTGAGCCGGATCTCCGCGCCGATCTCATCGAAATGGCTCAGCGCGCACGACCCGCCCGGGCCCGGCCTGCCTTAAGGCGCGCTTTTGTGGGATGCATCCATGGAGGGCCCTCTGATCCATCTGGGTCTGGTGATGAGGCGGCCGCCAGCTCTGACGGCGAGTCGGCCACCGACGAGTCGAACTCGTTGTATCAACTTCAAGACGGCAGGCTCATGGGCTGTTCCGATGGTGATAGTATTCCGGACCCGTTTGAGCCGCCAAGTCAGGTTGGAGTCTTTATGGCTGGTGCGCAGCCTGTCCAGAACCCCGCTGCTGGAGCGGGAAACCCGGTGCCTTCTCCGGCTCAGGTGCTGATGGATCTCACGGACAAGATGACGGCCCTGCTAACCGCCACGGTTGACCCGGCAGAGCAAGCTCAGCACGATGCAGAGGTGGCACAGTTAAAATTGGATCTAATGAAAGCTAAAGAGGATCTTGCAGCGGAAGGGATCAGGCTGGCCGCGGAGAGGGCGGCTCTCGATGCCCAAACTCAGCTGATTCAGGCGCAGTCCTTCCAACTCACGATGGATCAGAATGCGGCCAATGAGGTCATGAGAAGGAGGCATCAAAAGGCCCAATCTCGGCTCCCTCCGGTTTACGATCCACGTAACCTCTTCAACACGCCAGGTGCAGGGTCTAGTAACCCGCCAGGGGTCGTAGCGCCCGGGTCTGGACCCCTTATTCAGCCACGAGTGATGGGGCCTCCCCAGGTGCCCCCTGCCCTGCCTCAGTATGTGCCAATACCCCCGGGTCATTATAATAACCCGCTGGAGAACATGGTCGCTGCGGCAGCACGGCTGGCGGCTCTACCAGTTGACGGCGACTCTCCGACGGCTATTGAAACCCGCCGGGTCAGAGAACTCCTTCAGACAGCACTGGCGCAGCAAGAGGCGTACTCCTACAGCCGGGACAGGATCCACTCGACCCCTCGTCCAGGCCAGAGCCCGAGTTACAGCCGGCACATGGTCTCAGCAACCGGCTCAAGTAACGTCCGACGCCATGACCCGCCCCCTGGCCATGGCCCGGCTCATAATGGAGCCTTTTACGCAGCAGACCAAGCGCGGCAAGAGGCGGAGCAAGTACCTCAATTAACGGCTTACCAGACCCCCCCGGCTTATCCGACGACTTCCATCGATGTGGGTATCCCTACCAGGACCGGGGGTGTCCCTTGTTTAGTGCCAGCTATCCGTAATGAACGTCTACCTAAGGACTTCAAGGGCCCTAGGAAGGTGCCTAACTACACAGCTGATTTACAACCCGCAGCTTGGATCGAGAGTTTTGAGATGGCTATGGAGCTACTGGAGGTTAGTGAGGCGGCCATGGCCAAGTATTTCACCATGATGTTAGATGGGACTGCCCGCACTTGGTTGAAAGGGCTACCACCGAATTCCATTGGGTCTTGGGCTGAGCTGAAAGCCCGGTTCATTCAAAACTTCAAAGATACCTGTAGGCAGTCTATGTCAATTGTGGATTTGACTAACTGTAAGCAGCAGGAGGGTGAGTCCACGACACATTGGGTTCGCCGGGTTAAGGAGATCATACATTCGTCGGACAAGATGGATGCCGGCTCAGCGGTTTTAATGCTGGAGCAGAATTGTCGTTTTGTGCCCCTGAAGATGAAACTCGGGCGGCTTAAGCGCGACTGCAGTGATATGGGTACACTAATGGCAGCTCTTGTCAAGTACGCCGATTCTGATGGTACCAAGGATCCCCCTTCAGATGATGAAAGGACAGGGAAGGGAAAGAAGAACGGCAATGGCAAGGGTCCTCAGTTTAACCCGGGGAACCAAGGAGGAGGCAAGCGCAAGGCAGATGGCAGCCTAGAGTTTGTGGCCAACGCCAGCACACAAGGCAATAACCAGCGACGCAAGGGGAGGCCCCCTCCCCGAGGCGGCGGGTTAGGACCTTCACTGGAGCAGCTGTTGAATGAGCCTTGTCCAAGGCACGGCTCTAGAGAGAAGCCAGCGACTCATCTATGGAAGGATTGTGCAATCATGAAGGCTTTTAAAAACTACAATGGCCCGGGCGGCGGCTCAGGTGCCAGCGGCTCAGGCGCCGGCGGCTTTCATGGCCCGGGGGGCGGCTCAAATTCTGGTCCTCAGAGCGGTCAAGGGGGCTTTAATCAACAGTCTGGCCAGGGTCATCAACAGCAGCAGGGGGGTTATCAGACCAATCCAAAGCAGCTTAGCGGTGGACAGTATCATGTGTTTACCACTAGTTTGTGCAAGCGAGATCAGAAGCTTCACAAGAGGGTTGTGAATGCTGTTGAGCCGGCGGTCCCACGCTACTTGCGGTGGTCTGAGCAGCCTATAGTGTGGGGTAGGGAGGATCACCCTCCCCGGGTGGATAACCCGGGCCATTTGGCCTTAGTGGTGGCTCCTCAAGTGGGAGGATATAAGTTCACAAAGGTGCTCATGGATGGAGGCAGCAGCATCAACATCCTCTATTATGAGACTTTTCGCTGTATGGGGTTGGTTGATAAGAACCTCAGCCAGTCAAACACTATCTTCCATGGTGTGGTACCTGGTAAGTCGGCCTATCCAGTCGGCAAGATCGAATTGGAAGTGGCTTTTGGTGATGAGAACAACTACAGGGTGGAGAAATTGACCTTTGAGGTCGTCAAGATAAGAAGTCCATACCATGCTATATTTGGACGGCCGGCTTACGCCAAGTTCATGGCACGGCCGTGTTATGTATACTTACAGCTCAAGATGCCGGGTCACAATGGGACCATTACGGTTCACGGCAGCCGGAAAGTGGCTCTGGAGTGTGAGGAAGGCGATGCGGCTTATGCAGAATCTGTGTGTGCTACAGAAGAGTTGAAGTTTTACAAGGACAATGTTGACCCAACAGATATGACCTCTCTGAAAAAGCCAACTACAGAACAAGAGCCGGCAATGAAATTTAAATCAGCTGATGAGACTAAACTTGTTGATTTTGTTCCAGGTGATTCATCTCAGCAGTTTAGCATCAGTGCAAATCTGGAACCAAAATAGGAAGGCGCGCTCATCGAGTTCATCCGTGAGAATAGGGACATCTTCGCATGGAAACCTTCTGACATGCCAGGTGTACCTAGAGAACTCGCTGAGCATACTCTCAATGTTGATCCTAAATTTAAGCCGGTCAGAAAGTTCCTTCGGCGGTTTAATGAAGAGAGGCGGAAAGCTATTGGTGAAGAGGTGGCCCGGCTCTTGGCGGCCGGTTTTATCGTTGAAGTCTTTCACCCAGAATGGTTGGCTAACCCGGTGCTCGTACTCAAGAAGAACGGCACCTGGCGGATGTGTGTAGACTACACGGACTTGAACAAGGCGTGTCCGGCTGATCCTTTTGCCCTCCCCCGTATTGATCAAATCATTGATGCTACGGCAGGTTGTGCACGTTTAAGTTTCTTGGATGCTTATTCCGGTTATCATCAGATTAAGATGGCAGTTAAGGACCAGGAGAAGACGGTGTTCATCACTCCCTTTGGAGCCTTCTGCTATGTATCCATGCCCTTTGGACTCAAGTGTGCACAGGCGACTTACCAGCGTTGTGTACAGAACTGTCTTCATAAACAGATTGGGCGTAATGTTCACGCTTACGTGGACGATATTGTGGTTAAGTCCATAAAAGAGGAAACCCTGATAGATGATTTAAGGGAAACCTTTGATAATCTCCGGGTCTATAAGATGATGCTTAACCCGGCCAAGTGTGTCTTTGGTGTTCCTGCAGGCAAACTCTTGGGCTTCTTGGTTTCTGACAGAGGCATTGAGGCTAACCCGGAGAAGATCAAGGCCATCACTTCCCTGGTTAAGCCGGCGTGTATAAATGACGTTCAGCGCTTGGCGGGTCGCATTGCTGCTTTAAGCCGGTTTATAAGCCGTTTGGGTGAGAAGGCCATGCCTTTATATCAGTTGATGAAGAAAACTGATGACTTTGTCTGGAATGATGCAGCTAATACCGCCTTTGAGGATTTGAAGAAGCAGCTGGCAGAGCCCCCAGTCCTTGCTGCTCCGGTTGATAAGGAGCCCTTCCTACTCTATGTGGCGGCAAACGCACGAGCCGTCAGTGTGGCTATTGTGGTAGAGCGCAAGGAGGAGGGTAAGGAACATCCGGTTCAGCGGCCGGTCTATTATGTCAGCGAGGTGCTCATTGAGTCCAAGCAGCGGTACCCGCATTGGCAGAAGCTTGTGTATGGTGTGTTCATGGCGAGCCGGAAACTTAAGCATTATTTTCAGGGTCATCCCATCACTGTGGTCAGCTCTGCCCCCCTTCATGACATCATCCAAAACAGAGAGGCCACAGGGAGAATTGCTAAGTGGGCTATAGAACTTGGACCTCATGGTCTCAAATGTGTGCCACGCACGGTTGTTAAATCTCAGGCCTTGGTGGATTTCATCAATGATTGGACAGAGTCACAAGTGCCTGAGCAAAAGCCGGATAACACATATTGGACTATTCACTTCGATGGGTCCAGGCAGTTGGAGGGCTCGGGGGCTGGCGTTGTATTAGCTTCCCCTAAAGGTGACAAGTTCCATTATGTGCTACAGTTGATGTTTCCTTGCACTAACAATGCGGCGGAGTACGAGGCCTTGCTCCACGGTCTTCGGATGGCTAAGGAAATGAGCTTGAGCCGGGTAAGATGCTTCGGTGACTCAGACTTGGTGGCTCAACAAGTATCAGGCAAGTGGGACTCTAAGGACCCTCTAATGGCGGCTTATCGCCGCGAAGTTGATGCCATTGCTGGGCACTTTCAGGGCTACCAAGTAGAGCACATTGATCGCAGGAAGAACGAGGCGGCTGATGCCCTAAGCCGGCTAGGCTCTCAGCGAAAGCCGGTGCCGCCTAACACTTTCCTGGATGTCCTGTATAGCCCTTCGGTTAAGTGGCCTACGGAGGAAGACTTGGCTGTCCCTGACCCGGAGGCACGACTGGTGGCGGCTCTCCATATCATACCAGACTGGACAATGCCATATCTGGCTTACATGACCCGGGGCGAGTTACCTGAGGATGAAACTTTGGCCAGGCAAATAACCCGGCGGGCCAAGTCAATGATTGTTATTGATGGCGAGCTGCATCATCGCAGTGTTACTGTAACATCCCAAATTTTCAATTTGGTATGTTATACATAGATCATCATTGCATATCATGTTTTATTGCATTTTGACAAAATCCTCGATAAATCCTAAGCAACTCAAGGACCCTCGGAGAGAGTTGGGGATTTTCTCGTATTTTTTTTTGATTTTTTTTATCAAATAATAAGACGAGGATTTTGGTTTTAATTATTTTTCTCTCCGGAAAAATATTTCATTTTAAAATAAAACGAGAGGAGAAAACATGACTTCTCCAAAACAATTGAAATACTGGAGGAAAAATGTTAAAATCATTATTTGGAATTTATTTGGATTTTATTTGCAATTTTTATTGCATTAAAAATATTGCATGTTTTCAAAATATTTATTTTGATTCAAAAAAATGTTCACCCTATTCTAGATTTTCTAACAAGACGGGGAAAATTTATTTCATATTTTTCTGACTTTTATTTATTTTTCTACGAATTATTTTCCGCGGAACTTATTTAAAAAAACGCCGCGCGCCGACTGGGCCAAAGGCCCAGCCGACGGCCCAACCCCGCGCCCGTCTCCTTCCTGGAGACCGAACGCGCCACGGGACCGCCGCCCGAGTCCGGCCGCCGTACGCCGCCGCCGGTGCCCCTTTCCCCAAGCCTAGCACCCCCCTATAAATAGCCCCCTCCCCTCTCTCTCTCTCCCTCAACCCGAGCCGCCGCCGCCGCCCGCATCTCGCCGTGCCGCCGCCGCCGCTAGCCCGCGCCGCCGCCCCTCGCCTCGCCGCACCCCCCCCGAGCCCCGCGCCCTCGCCGGAGCCCCGCCGGAGCCCTCGCCGGAGTAGCCCGACGAGGTACTGCCCGATGCCGTTGACCTTTGCCGGTTTTCGTTTAAAAAAAACCCTTCGTTTTTAAAAAAAAAACCTAGATCGGTTTTTTTCGGTTTTTATTATTTTGTGAGCGTTTACCGAACCGTTCGTTTTAATGAACGCGTTCGTCGGTTTTCTCTGATTAACGAACGTCCGTTATTTAACCGTTCGATCGTTTTTCTTTTCGTCGGATTTTCTCGTTATTTTCTCAGATTCGATTTCTGATCGAATCTTCGATTCTGTTTAACTTCTCGCTCGTTTATCGGAATCAGGCGATTCAAGCGCCTGGAGTTTCGTCTCGAAATTCTCTTTTCGTTTAACCTACTCAAACAAGTTTTTGCTACAGTAAAATTTGACCTAGATCCAGATTAGAAAACGAAGTTTCTTTCTTTCGCCGTTTGACTTTCGTTGCTTCTTTCGAGTTGATTCTTTTTGCAAACCGGAGTTCTTAAGTTGAACTTTCTGGTTGGATTTTTCATTCGAGTTTTACCTGTGCATTAGATGAGTACTGATTGTATGCTTGTTTGTTTGTGATAGAGTACCCGGAGTGTGCCGCTTGTTACTTCGACTCGCTAGGTTTTGCGGATCATCAGCAAGGCAAGTAACACTTTGATCATACCCCGTTCATACCCAGTTTTATTGCATTAGATCTGTTTTCCTCAAACACTTGCATGATTAGGATCTAATTAAATTGTGGGAACTGGGAAGTAGTTGAGGTAGTACCTATTACCTGTTTTACTTTATCAAACCCTTGGGAGTTACTTCTACGTTGCTATTATATTGCCATGCTATGCTCGTAGACGTGGATTGGGTTTGAGTGATATCCATGACAGATGTGAGATGTTTATTAATGGTTCAACTTAAGGTGGCAACTAAAACTCACATCTGGGTGGATTGAGGCACCTGGAGAACCCAGTGTTGTCTGTTTGTATAAGGTCCGCCACCCAGGCTCAAAGGGATCATAAGGTTATTCATGCTAGAAACTTCCGTGTGCAGCCACAAGCTATTATGGGCTCTAGCATAGCTGAGTAGGTTACAGGATCTCTTGAAGAGGTGGACTAGCAGATGTAGGGGAAAGTAGGTGTACCGGTCCATCCAGAGTAAAGAGTGATTGTTTCTGAAAGACTGTGTCTCGGTCATCCATTTCTCAAACATCATGCAGTGCGAGAATCAAGCGGAGGCGATCGAGTCTTGTGGGGAAAAGTGCGCAAACCTCTACAGAGTGTACAAACTAATCATGGTTAGCCGTGTCCCCGGTTATGGACTACTTGAGTATCTAGTACCTGGATTATCATTTGAATCTCATCACCGTGATACTTATAATTAATTTTGTTGGGTTAATGATGATACTTAATTGGGATTGAGTTGGAGGTACCTTCTCAATGTTTCAACCACCATGATAGTTAAATAAAATTTATTCCTTTTGAAGTAGGATAAAATTGGCTTTTCGCAAAAACTGTAACCATAGAGCTTTCCACCAGCCATATATGCATATAGTATAGCATTATCATTGTTCATTATTCTCTATGTGTTACATTGCCAGCATATTCTATGTGCTGACCCGTTTTCGGGCTGCAACGTTTCATGTTGCAGACTTTTCAGACAACGAGTAAGGTGCTTTAGGTCGTGGTCTTATACTCAGTGATGCCGCCGGAGTGATGGACTCACTTATCTTCCAAGTCTTCCGCTGTTATCGTTGTTAGATGGCCTTAAGCCATGTTTATTATACTTAAACTCTTCGGAGTTATTCGATGTAATAAGTGTGTGATTGCTACTCTGTTATAAATCCTCCATTTGTACTGTGCGTGTCAGCATTACTGATCCAGGGATGACACTGGTGCACAGCAGCACAGGCCATTTGAGGTCTGGTCGCTACAGTTACGGGAGCATTTCAGCGTTGTGTCTCCCCTGAGGAAGGTCAAGAGATCTTGCGTGAGATCCATGAAGGGGATTGTGGCCATCACGCCGGCTCAAAGTCTCTTGTGGCCAAGGCTTTTCGTCATGGTTTTTATTGGTTGACGACGCATGCTGATGCAGAGGACTTGGTCAGTAAATGTGATGGTTGCCAGAGGTTCTCACGACGGGCTCATGTGCCGGCTCAAGAGCTGAGGATGATCCCAATCACTTGGCCCTTTGCGGTATGGGGGCTTGATATGGTTGGGCCTTTTAAAAGGTCCAAGGATAAGAAGACCCACCTCTTGGTGGCAGTTGATAAATTCACAAAGTGGGTGGAAGCTGAGCCAGTTAGCAAGTGCGATGCAGCCACGGCGGTTCAATTCATGAAAAGGGTGATTTTCCGCACAGCATTATAACTGACAATGGCACCAATCTCTCCAAAGGCGCCATGGAAGAGTTTTGCCAACGAGAGCATATCCGACTTGATGTTTCCTCGGTGGCTCATCCTCAATCCAATGGTAAAGCTGAGCGAGCTAATCAGGAGATTCTGAAGGGCATCAAGCCCCGGCTTTTGGTCCCTTTGCAACGGACGACGGGTTGTTGGGTGGAGGAGTTGCCCTCCGTCTTATGGAGCATCAACACCACTCCTAACAGGTCTACAGGCTTCACGCCTTTCTTCATGGTTTATGGAGCAGAAGCAGTCCTCCCCAGCGACATCCGTCACGACTCACCTCGCGTGGCGGCTTATGTTGAGACGGATAATGAACAGGCGCGCCAAGATGCTCTTGACTTGTTGGACGAACAGCGTGATGTGGCAGCAGCCCGGTCAGCGATTTACCAACAAGACCTGCACCGTTATCATAGCCGCCGGGTCAAATCCCGGGTCTTCCAGGAAGGCGACCTTGTGCTCCGGCTGATCCAGGATCAAACAGATGCACACAAGTTATCCCCACCTTGGGAAGGGCCCTTTGTGGTCAGCAAGAACTTGCACAACGGGTCATATTATCTCATTGACATTCGGGAGCACAAAGATTCACATAAGTCGGAGGAGGAGACCCGTCGGCCGTGGAACATAGCTCAGCTTCGGCCTTACTACACTTGAGCCACCGGCTCTCGTAGTGTACATACTTCTCTCAGCCATGTATATATTATGATAAGCAATAAAAGCAGGACCTCTGTCCTTTTTTCTCCTCCAAATGTACACGTGTTGTTCTTATTGTAAGATTACATGATGACTTAAAGGAGGATCCGGCTTATGATCGTATTCGAATTTAGCCGTAAGCAGTAAAGTCACTTGGGGGCTTCCTGTTCAAACATGGGTCGTATTCGAACCAAAGAGAACATAGCTGTCGATACCCATTTGATTGGCAAAGTGCCGAGCTCATTGGGAAGTTACCTTTGGTCATATTTGAATCATAGTTTAACCCCTCTGAGAACCAACGTGGATCATATTCGAATCAGCGTCGTTAAACAATTCTTAAAATCACTTGGGGGCTTCCAGTTCAAACATGGGTCGTATTCGAACCAAAGAGAACATAGCTGTCGGTACCCTCTTGATCGGCATCGCCACACCCACTGGGGGCTATGTGATCGTATCCGAATCTTAGCTTAACCCCTTTGGGCCGGGTTTTCTGGTCGTATTCGAACCGGAAGCCCCTAAGTTCTTCTGCTTTATCACAAGTCTACTCTGATTATGTCAAGATGTGTACGGCCGGGTCTCACTTTGCCGGCTTAACTTTGGTTTACAGTGTTAGTAGAACACCATGGGTGCCATTAAGACAGGTAAATCGGAGTTAAGATACCGAACTTGTTACCCGGGTTATCTAAACCGGAAGTATGCTTACAGGCCGCTAAGTGTGTTATTACGGTTGTGTTAAGGATATAATTGAGGGCCAGTTTTTTTGCATATTCCGGGTTATCTATCCAAAACACCTGATTCTCAGGGCGGTAACCCGCCTCGAGACTTGTGATTTGCCTTTCTATGCAGGATACTTAAAGGCACCTCTTTGAGGTTGAGAAAAACAAAGGGATGATTATGACCCGGAGAAACATCAAGGAGACAACTTCAAACGACCTTGGCATTCAATACGTGCACGATGGCACGGCAGAGATAGAATGTTGCACCTACTCTATTACACAACTCATCAAGTCTAAAAAGGGTGGAGCATTGTTTGGTAAACCGCCAGCCGAGTTACGATGCCCGCTGAGTGGAAGTCTCCGGCTCGTTCCTATCCTCTCCTCCGGCTGATCCCAAGACCTGGAAGGTTGATGACTTCCAGTCGATGCCGCTGAGAGCCTCGAATTGGGCTTCCTCGTCAATTAACCCGGCCGGGTCAATCTCCGGGGCGAAGGTGTGCTGACGAGCCGGCGGGATCAGGTTGAGGGCTTCATAGTGAGGGGTTGGAATCCTCTGATTCCCCGCGTCATAACCCGGCTGGTACTTGGTCAGATCTGTGTCATTCCCGATGAGGGTGGCCACTGGGCGTACAGCCTTCACGCACGCCGCGAAGTCCTTCTGATCGAAAGCTGAGCCGTCTTCCTTCAGGCTTGGATAGCCAAGGGCGATGTCCGCCGGGTCTAACTCCGGCAGGAATGCCTTGGCCCGGCTCAGCGCGGCGATCGCTCCGGCTCTCGCAGAAGCCCGTCGCAGCTCTTGGATCCGCTGAGGCAGAACGGCGAGCCGGCGCAGGACTTCTGCCAGGTGAGTCGGCACCTCGTTGGATAGGGCCACCACAGCTAAGGCACGCTGTGACCCGGTGTAGAGCTGCTCCACCAGGGTATACACGGCCTTTAGCTTGGTGACCACGCTCTGGTTGAGGTTGGCACTTCTGGGACCTGTTTAACAGAATCAGGTAAGTCGGCGACAAGGATGAATCATGAGATATAAACATTCTAACATTGATGAAAGCCGGTGAGGCGACTTACCGAAGATGGCGGCCACCATTTGGGAAACCTGGCGCTTTAGGCCGGAGAGCTCGGCGGTCTTCTCAGAGAGAGCCTTCTCCGCCTGTTCCGCCCGGGTCACCAGTACGGCCTTCTCTTCGGCCCAGGCTTTCCGCTCAGCATCAAATTCTGTCTTCAGCTTCTCTTGAGCGGCGATGCTGGATACAAACTTGGCGTTTGCCTTCCGGGTCTCCATCTCCTGCGTCTTCAGCCGGCTCTTGAGATCCGCAAGGTCCGCCTCTAGCTTCTTGCCAACAGCCTGCATAAATTTCCGGGTTATTAACAGTCATTAGATAAGTCCCAAGAGTTTTCCAAGCAAAGACGCTTAGCACTTGGGGGCTAATGCATATTGAACGTATCTATCTACATACTACCGGCTTAATTGAGTAAGCCGGAACCTAAGTCTACAACATATTCAATCATAAGTCGTCGACTTGGGGGCTAGCATGGCAAAGGTAACTATGCAGTAAGTAAGAAGATAGCAGAAGGATACCTCAGATTTTTGCTGGATCTGGTTTACCATGGCGACCTCGGCGTCCCGGCTCTTGTGTACTTGGCTGATGTAGCCAGAGACGAGCTCTCCAATGCTCAGGTTGGTATAGTTGGAGACGTCCAGATTCGCCCGGTGGGGCTGCAGCAACTCCCCCTTAGCGGAGCACTTGGCCAACACGGTCGGTCTCCCCGGCTCAACAAACTCCGTCCGGGTGATTACCACGTCCGGGTCGCCTGCTGGTGGAGCTGAGCCGGAGGCCTCCGGGTTAACCGAGGCTTCGGTCATTGCCTTGGTGGTTGGGGCAGTGGCTTCAGGGGTCGTGTCCATTGGAGTGGTGGCTTCGGGGGCGGAGGCAGCTGGCGGTTCTTGAGCCGTCACCTTCGGTTCAGGAAAATCCGGCACTCCGGCTGATCTGGTCTTCTTTGCTCTTTTGGTGAGTTTTGCCTGGGCACTGAAAGGACAGAAGTGTTAAGCACACAAAGAGTAAGTATAGACAAATATAATGTAAGATGGTTGTCATTACCCGGGTGCGGTCTTGAAAGTTGGAAGACTCAACTGCATAGAGTCGCCCGAAGAAGGGGAGGTCTCCTGATAATTGGAGTCAGAAGAATTGAGTGGCTGACGGATAACACCCGCCAACGGATGAAAAGGGTACAAGTGAGAAAAAACCTCAGTTCGACGCTTCCTTGTTGCGTCGGGTAACCCGGCGGAGAGGTCGGTGTCCTTGTTGGTCCGGGTGTGACGCCGGCTTTCATGAACCTGTCGCTTCAAAATAAATTGAGGGTCTTGGTAAGCTAAAGGATGTGAAAAGCTTACTTTCCGGGTTACCCTTCGGACTTTCAGCTGTGGCAAGGGCTCCGAGTCGGAGGAAAGTGACATTACCTCTTCAACCACCGGGTTACTGGCGCCGGTGTCATCCTGTCAGTGAGCAAGTGTTGATAAGGCGGACAGCAACAGACAACAGATACAGCAAGAATTTAAAGGCTTAGGGGTTACCTCTGACTCGGAGCTGTCGCTTAATTGCATCAGCTCCGAAGCAGTAGGCCTGCTTCCTTTTTTGCGAGGGGCGGCTTTCTTGGCGGCTTTCTTCGCCTTCCTGGCCTTCTTGGCCGCCTCATGGTCATATTTGACCCGCCAGAACTTATCATCAGCCTGAAAAATACAATGATGAATTCTTAAAACGGTTCAGATGAAGGTTATATGCAGACGAAGATAAAAAGTTAAAGTCAGCGGCTTACCGCTGGGGCTGGATTGGTCTTGCAGAAGGGGGCTAACCCGGTCCTTCCGCAGTCTGCCAGGCTCTCGTTTAAAAGAGCCTTGGTCTCCTCCTCTGCAACGTCTTCTGGAAGATCATTGCGGCTGTGCCTCTGAGGGTCATCCTTTCGTCCTGTGTACTCACACATTAAGCCGGGGCGGCGGCTCAATGGGATCACCCGCCATGAGATCCAGACCCGGACCAGGTCGATTCCGTTCAGACCGTTGCCCAGGAGAGCCTTGATTTTGTTGATAGTGGGAAGCAGAGGCTGGCGCTCCGCTTGAGTCAGCTTGTCCGACAGTGGGTGAGTCGGCTCCAGACGTGTTGGGCGAAAGCCGGGCAGCGGGCTTTCATCAGCCGGGGATGTATCTTGGCAGTAGAACCAAGTCATGTTCCAGTCCTTGGGTGGCTCGGTGGCTCTGCGTAAGGGAAAAGACAGTCCCTACGCCGCTGGATGGAGATGCCACCTAACTCCAGACTTGGCCCATTGGCGCACTCATTCTGGCGGTTTAAGTAAAAAAGCTCTCTGAAGAGCAGCAGACTAGGTTCTTCTCCAAGGTAAACCTCGCAGAAGACTTGAAAATTGCAGATGTTGGATACTGAGTTGGGTCCTATATCTTGAGGCCGCAAGTCGAAGAAGTTGAGCACGTCCCTAAAAAACTTTGAGCCGGGCGGTGCGAAGCCCCGGCTCATATGATCCGCGAAAATCACTACCTCCCCGTCCTTTGGCTGTGGTCTCTCTTCTGACGGGTCAGGGGCACGGTAGGACATGACTTCCTTCTTAGGCAGATATCCGGACTTAACAAAATTGGCTAGGGTCTCGTTGGTGACGTTGGACCTCATCCAGTTGCAAGTGATGGGAGCCTTAGGAGGCATGGTGAAAGTTGGCAGTCTATGACAAAAAGGAAAATGTCCGGGTTAATTATAAGCCGGAGATCTACAGTTCAAGACTAAGGTGGCGGCTTATGAAGGGGCCTAATGATATATAGTCAGGTACAGTGGGTTATTTAAGCCGCAGGGGCATTCAGAATAAGTTGGTTATCTACGGCCTTACCACAGTTAAACCGGAGGATTCTACGAAGCATGGTTTTCTTTAAGCTAGAGGATTCTACGGCGCGTGGTTTCTTTAAAACCGGAATTGTAAGCCGCCAAGATTCAATGGTTGCAGTTTTTACTAAGTGTGGTAAAACAGGTTTCACATATTGCAGTAACTTTTTTGGATCAAAATGGTCGGGTGAAATGAAAATTTTCTAGACCTAGAAACAGACGAGCGGATATTCTTGAGCTCGAACGAAGCTTTTATGCAGTAAAAAGAGATCTACGGGCATTTGAAATGAGTCCTAAACAACTGCCGCACTAGTTCTATACAAGGCTAAAGATCAAACAAGGGCAGCAACTATGAGAACTACCGAAGCTTGAGGACAATGGCGAAGAACACGGACGAACTATTTGAACCCTACCGCAGATCTGTTCTAGCAGGGCAGAAGAGACTCACCGGAGCTGGAGAAGAGCGGAGGTTGCCGCCGTTTGTCTGGTCCGAGTCAGGGTGATGCAGCGGCCAAGTTGACGGAGACCAGGGGCGCGACGGCGGCGGCAGTAGCCGAGCTCGGGCAGAGGAGCAATGGCACGAGGAAGAAGATGGAGAGGAAGTGGCTGAGAGCCCGTCGGGCCGGCCTATTTATAAGGCAAGGTCATAAGTGGGCGCGAGATTCAAGGAGACCACGACGTGGTTATCTCCCCCCCACGACGCCTCGATTTTCGGAATAACAGTAAAAGCAAAGATCCGTTGCGGATCTGGTGGAGTAAAAAACGGGCTTAATGGAAGATGACGTCACGGCGGATTATCCGGAGTCCAGAGGATGACGTCACGCCGGGTTATGGCCTTCACATGAATGGTAAGCCGGAGATTTTTTTTCTGTCGGCAGAGTTGAAGATTGACATGAGCCGGCTCAAATCAATCTGGGGCCTAATGTTGAGGATATAGACCTTAGAATCACCCGCCAGGAGGGGCCGGGTTACTCATATGGTCATTGCCAGAAGCCCGGAGCCAAGCTTGAAGACGATGGGCCAGAGATGGGCTTAAGACCCGGATATGGCTTAAGGCCCGTAGTTACAATCATTATTATGGTAGAACTTGTAGTGTAAGGCAAGTATGATTGAGAGTCCGAGCCGGACACTCTTATGAGCCGGCCGGGACTCTAAGGGCTGCTGGGCGTCAGCCTCCCTATATAAAGGGACGACCCGGCAGCGGTTTAGGGACGACAACAATCTCATCGAGAGCCGGGCATAGCAGTTTAGCTCCCTGGTGATCGTAACCCTAATCAATACCACCTCAAACTGGACGTAGGCTTTTACCTTCACCGTAAGGGGCCGAACCAGTATAAACCCTCGTGTTCCTTGTCCCGCATTAACCCCTTCAAGCTTCCTAGTCGCGATGGCTCCACGACTAAGTCCTAGCTCGAGGACATCTGCCGTGACAATTCCGCGACAGATTTGTCACTCCGAGTATCGGAGAGGTATCTCTGGGCCCTCTAGGTAATGCATATCACTATATGCCTTGCAAGCAATGTGACTAATGAGTTAGTTACGGGACGATGCATTACGGAACAAGTAAAGAGACATGCCGGAAACGAGATTGAACTAGGTATGAAGATACCGACGATCGAATCTCGGGCAAGTAACATACCGATGACAAAGGGAATGACATATGTTGTCATTGCGGTTTGACCGATAAAGATCTTCGTAAAATATGTAGGAACCAATATGAGCATCCAGGTTCCGCTATTGGTTATTGACCGGAGATGTGTCTCGGTCATGTCTACATAGTTCTCGAACCCATAGGGTCCGCACGCTTAACGTTCGATGACGATTTGTATTATGAGTTATGTGTTTTGGTGAGGGAAGATTGTTCGGAGTCCCGGATGAGATCACAGACATGACGAGGAGTCTCGAAATGGTCGAGAGGTAAAGATTGATATATTGGACGATGATATTCGGACACCGGAATGATTTCGGAATGGTTCAGGTATATTTCGGAGTACCAAGGGGTTACCGGAACCCCCCGGGAAAGTATTGGGCCTACATGGGCCTTAGGGGAGAGAGAGGGGAGCCCGCAAGGGGTGGCGCGCGCCCCCCTCCAAGGGAGTCCGAATTGGACAAGGAGGAGGGGGTGTGGCCCCCTCTCCCTCTTCCTCTCCTTCCTTTTCCCCCTCTGATGAGAAAGGAAAGGGGGGGGGGCGAATCCTACTATGAGTGGAGTCCTAGTAGGACTCCCCCCATGGCGCGCCCCCTTGGTGGTCGGCCTCCTCCTCCCCTCCTTTATATACGGGGGCAGGAGGGGCACCCCAAAACACAACAGTTGTTCTCTTAGCCGTGTGCAGTGCCCCCCTCCACAGTTTACTCCTCCGGTCATAGCGTCGTAGTGCTTAGGCGAAGCCCTGCGGGGACTACATCACCATCACCGTCACCATGCCGTCGTGCTGACGAAACTCTCCCTCGACCCTCTGCTGGATCAAGAGTTCGAGGGACGTCATCAAGCTGAACGTGTGCTGAACTCGGAGGTGTCGTACATTCGGTACTAGATCGGTTGGATCGTGAAGACGTTCGACAACATCAACCGCGTTAACCTAATGCTTCCGCTTTCGGTCTACGAGGGTACGTGGACACACTCTCCCAGTCTCGTTGCTATGCATCTCCTAGATAGATTTTGCGTGATCGTATGATTTTTTTTTTGAAATTACATGCTACGTTCCCCAATAGTATCACCGTCCTCAAGCATATCGAGGCCGGTAACACGCCGCGGCTGGAGTACCCATCGCCACCCTCCTTCTCCCGTCGCCACGTCAGCTCATGGACGCCGAGGCGCATGGATACGGTGTCCTCCTCCTCATCGGGCTCTCGCTCCTCCGGGTCGCCAGCGCTCCTCCCTGTCAAGCCGGAGCCACAGGAGACGCCGCTCGGGCGGTGCACGCATGGCAGCGCCCTTGTCATCAACGAGGGCGGCTACCCTTCTCCGTCGGCCTCCTCCTCCCGCCTTGTCAGGCCGAAGACCGAGCCGGGGCGCTCCTTCCCGTGAATAAGGAGCATGAGGCCATGGCCGCCGACGAGGAGACCGACCTAAATTGGGCGCGGGAGGACTACGTCCGGCAGGAGATGGAGCGCCAGTGTCGCACCCTCGAGGAGCCGCCCGGCGCCGCGACCGCGACGAGGACGACGTCCTCATCCTCGACGACAACAACGAGGAGGCGCCCAGGCTGTCCAACCCCGTCCGCCACGGTGACCCAGGGCAGGGGTACAACAGGGACGATGGCAATGACGACGACGACGGCGACTACACCAACTTCTACAGGCTCCTTGGCATGTAGAAGGCGGCGGCGGCGTGCAGGACGGTGGAGGCGGTGTACTACTACTACTACTACTACTACTAGTAGTAGTAGTAGTTTTAATTTGTTTTTTAATTTATGTTTTCGGTTTGTATAAATTTCAATGAAACCGTCAGGATTTCCTCCGAATTTGTGTCTCTTTGGCCGTATTTGGTTTTCGAAAAGCGGTGTCTAGGGCGGCCTTGGGTCGGCGACTGGGAACCATAGCCCCCCCTCCCACACACATACACACCGATTTTTTTCGCCGGCTCACCCCAAGCAGCGCTATTTCAAGCCCCTGGGGGCCAAACGAGTGGAGATGCTCTAAAGGGCTTGTAGATGGAATCTACACGGGGGTCACACATTTATCAAACTTCCGTATGGGGGATATAGATTTTTAATTAAGTCACTTTTTCATACACCCTACATGTTAATCTAGCAACTCGAATAATCATACTTAATGATGTACATAGTTAGCTACGATTTGTTTCGAAACCCAAGAAACCACGTATAATAAATTTAAACAGATTAGAGGTGTTTAACTTGGTTTTATAGGATGTGCATGTGATGTGGTATAGCCATCGTCATATTCGTGAGAATATGTATGAGATGTCCATATGTTACAATTATTAACACGGCCATGTGTCATGGTACGGTATGATAGCTGGAGCCATATGATTGCCACTTTTATGACCCGCAGGTCAACTTTTATGTAATGCATTTTGATTAGCTATCTCGATAGCGATGATATTTAGTGCATACATATGGCGGTGAGAAGTTTTGCAAAGGCGGACCCCGACGCAAAAGCCGTATGCGAAGATGGAGGAGAAAAACTGAAAGAACGGCCAATGGTAGAAAAGTTATGCCACGACGAACATTTTTTGCCACCACAACAATAGTATTTTGCAGAAATCTGCTTTTGCTGAAACTGCTGCCACGACAACATTTTTGGCTAAACCTGCGCGAAGATGATGCAATCTTCTCCGACTGAAGGGTCTATGCCATATCCCACTTTTACGAACTATCTAAAATGTTTATTCCTTTTATTTACACCCTTTTTATTGCAAGGTAGTCATGATTAATGCCCGTGGACATGTCAGGATGTGTCCGCGGACAAGGATAAGTGCAGACACCATCCAACCACACGCACCAAACTTTAACGAATATATCTAGATCAATAGCAATTCAATCATACATTTACTCCACGAAAGATGTTTAACAATCTGAAAGATGTCCAACAAGTTTTTAAATTCATCGATCCCAAAAGTAGTCCTCATCTTAAGTTTTCTTGCCTCGAACTTGATGACCTTCTTCATTTTTTTAGAAAATGAGGATGACCCCGCCCTCTGCATGTGGGCGAT